>NC_057419.1:93429096-93559801 GCF_019320065.1 Cervus canadensis
GAACTTCTGTTTATCAGGACACACTGTTGTTTTATGTGGTGGTAAGTCTCATTAGTTCTCAGGAAATGCAAATTAAAACTATGAGATCTAGGAGATCCAACCAATCAATCCTAAAGGAAATCAGTCCTGAATATTCATTGGAAGGACTGATGCTGAAGCTGAAGCTCCAATACTTTGGCCATCTGATGCGAAGAACTGACTCATTGGAAAAGACCCTGATGCTGGGAAAGATTGAAGGCAGGAAGAAAAGGAGATGACAGAGGATGAGATGGTTGGATGGCATTACCGACTCGATGGACATGAGTTTGAATAGGATCCGGGAGTTGGTGATGGACAGGGAAGCCTGGTGTGCTGCAGTCCATGGAGTCGCAAAGAGTTGGACACGACTGAGTGACTGAGCTGAACAGATCTAGAATTTTAAAAAAACAGAGAATGCCAAATGTTGGCAAGGATGTGAGGGCAACTAGAACTCTCATGCATGGCTGGAGGGAGGCTTAATGGGTACAAGAACTTTAGAAGACTATTTGACCTTGTCTACTAAAGTTGAATATGTATATTTCTCTGACCCTTATCGAAGCTGGGAGTAGCGGCCAGGGAAAGAGGAGATAAAAGTATATCCCAATCACTATCAAGGGCTATGAGTTGAATAATGTTACTCCCAAATTCCTATCTTGACATTTTCACCCACATCCTGTTTGGAAATGAAGCAACATGCTTCTATATAACTATAGGTCAAAATATCATAATAGAAAGTTGAAAATACATTGAATGTTTTGATAGGGAAAATACTACAGTCAAGGTTGTGCTTAGGGGAAAATACAAATGTGTGTGGTTATAAAAGAAAAGGCTAACATTAATGAGCTAAGTATCCCTCTCAAGAAATTAAAAAAAAATAAGAGGAAAATAACTGCCTCCCCCCCCAAAAAATGAATGAATGAAGATACAGAAATTAATGAAAAAGAAAAAACAACCAATATGGAGGGTGAACAAAACCAATATTTTATTGTTTGAAAAGTAGCAAAACTTTGGTGAGATTAATCAAGAAAGAAGACAGAAGGTACAGGAATGGAATAGAGACTGTAATTATAAATTCTATGAACTTTAAATGATAAGAAGTTATGAGCAAAAACAGAAAGTTTGAAATAAAATACAATTCATAGAAATAATGCAACTTAGAAAAGTCTGAATAGTCTTATAACTGTTTAACAATGGGATGAGCATTTGAAAGTTTCCCCAACCCATGATGACTGATTTTATGTGCCAACTTGACTAGGCTATAGTAGCCTGTTACTCAGTCACTCTTCTAGTTGTTGCTGTGAATGTATTTTATAAATGTGATTAAAGCCCATAATCAATAGACTTTAAAGGATATTATCCTGGATAATCTGGGTGGGTCTGATTCAATCCATTGAAAAGCCCTAAGAGCAGAGCTTCGGCTCCTACCAGAAAGTTCTAGGCTGTCCTTCCTCACAGCCTGCACTACAGATTCTAGGCTTCCTAGCCAGCCCTCAATTCCTGACACTACATCTCTATACATCTCCTACTGATTCTGGTTGAACCCTGACTGATAAAAACAGACACCCATGGAGAAATTGGCTGGAGGCTGGTGCCTAAATTCAAGTCACTCCCTGATCTTTCTAGAAATATCCTGCTAAGAGTCAAACACATGCTTTCTTTCAAATATGGCATTTTGCACTGATGTTTAAACTCTGGCATAAGCAGCAGGTTGCATCAGCTTCGTATATTTACAAGCTGCAGGATTCAAATAATTTAATTTTGGCCAAAGGAAGAAAGCCTCCCTAGAAACTGACAGAAAGAAGGAAGGTGAGACCCCCAAGGGAATTTCTTTTCCCCAGTCTGAACCCAGTGAGGTGATAGATGTGCAAGTTAGGATTCCAGGCCCTGGAGACAACCCAGGCCCAAATCCCAGCTCCCACACTCACCAGCTGTGTGAACTTGGACCTCAGTCTCCTCATCTGTAAAATGGGGATAATCATAGTATTGTCCTCAGAGGGCAGGTTTCAGAAGTGTCTCTTTTCTGGTTATTGAAATGTCAATCTCAAACTGGATTTGACTCTCCTCTCCCTGCCTCCCACCCAGTGCAGCCTCCCCAAGACCATGACTGCTCTGAGACCCTCCTGCCACTGTACTGTCTTCAGGAAAATTAAGGGACGCTGGCTCTTTCATGGCGGCGGGGGAGGTGTTGTGAGCTCTTTTAAGGGTTCTTTGGGAGCATGTCCACTGTCAGTCCCCTGTCATGGATGGGCAGGCCAGCCCCTGCTATTTCTTTCCCCAAGAGGGGAGAGGAGTAGGAGTGAGGGGGGCTGTGGCAGTGGCTGGTGACAATGACAAGGCCTGTATGTACCTTTTGTACATGACAGTGGAGGGTACCTGGCTGCCACAGCTGGCAGATGCCCCTAGACTGTGAAGGCCCTTAATGCCTCACATTTCGTTCTCTGACGGGGGTGGAAGAGCTCAAGCTCTTAGTGGGAACAAATCAGTCATGTGCAAACAGCCTTGGGAGCAAGCAGGAGAGAGCCGCAGGCATCCTGTTCCCCTCTGCTCCGGATGTCTTCCATATTCTGCTCCTGGCCACTAGATGAGTTTTGACAAATGTGACTGCTGATGCCTGATCTCTGACCCTTTCTTCACAGGCTCTTTCCTCACGGGGGCTCCCTTTCGGTTAAGCTGAGTAGGGCTCCTCACTGGCCTCTGTTAGTCTACACCCAACCCTTGCTATGCTGCCAGAGGATGCAGCATATGTTCTCTGTGGCCTCCAGTGGCCATTGCGAGCTGCCTCTGCCGCCACATGCTTGGCCTCCACCCTGCACAGTCCCTCTGAGCCCCAGCCCTGTACTATCCCATGTCAGTTTGTTTCCTCCACTTGGCTGCCGCACAGGCCCTCAGTCTCACTACCTCCCAAACAACTTTCATTCCCTGACCCTCAGAAGGGCACTCCTGAAGAGCGGATTCCTACCCCGACTTCCTTCCTCAATTGTTTCATGAGGCTTCTCTAATTCTTGAATAAATGATGTGTGCAAGTAACTGAAGCAAGCGGGCACCCACTCTGTGTCTCTCTCATTCCCAACCTAAGCTCCCTCTGGGCTCAGCCCATTTCTTCTTCTAATGTCAGTAAACACCTGCCCCTCTCTTTGTGGGTGAACCCAACAGTCCAACCCGTCTGAACACTGGGAGGACAGGGCTAGTGAGGGCCTCCCTTGTTGAAGCTGGGAGTGAGGCCAGGGGAAGATCAGATGAAGTCTATCCCAGCCACATAGGAATGCTTCTGCTGCTGCAACAAACCTACATCAAAGTGGCCACAAGATGAGCTAATAGAAGACGGACAAATGTGACTCCACATTTACTTAGCTTAATGTGGAGTCTTGATTTCATAGGGAGGGCAGCCTGCCCATGCCATTTCCCTGATTCCTCCCCCTCCTCCCCCAGTTCCTGGATCAGGAGCCCCCCTCCCATCCCCCACTCCACTGCATCCTCACATTAAGGTTGGTTCTCGGCATTTGAGATTCTTATCTGTTCCTTCTATTATTCTGGAACACAGGCTCCCCCTTCTTCCTCCCCCACCTTTTCCCCTAGGGGAATATCATAGAAGAATAAAGACATTCATCTTGGAAAAACTGTGAGTCCAACTTTTACTTGTAGGGAACAAACTTCAAAGAAACTTGATGATGGTGCCATTTTATTGACAGGAGATTTCCTACTTCCTTCCCTTTCTCCCTCTGTCGCTCTTTTTCCAAACACCCACAGAGCAGCCCATGTCCCTTGTGGGTGCCACCAGGGGCCCAGACCTATGACCCGAAGGAGCTCTCCACCACCCCAGGGAGACATGATGTCACCTGCTGCCTCTGCCTCCTCCTTCCTTGAGGTCAGGCTTCCCTCCAGTCATCTTCCCAGGACCATCTCTTTCACTTCCCCTCTTCTGCCCCCTGGCAACGCTCTACCCCTTCCCCACTGGCTACCACCCCACCCCAGTGGATCTTCCTCCCTCCTAGCACTAGTTCTCGCCTCAGGACTCAGTGACTTGTTAAGCCTCTTAGGCAGCTTTGTCTTCCCCCAGAGCCTGTCCTGTATCACAGGGAGAGGGCGGGGGAGGAGGCTCAGGGAGCACCTTCTGGGATGAACTCATACAGAGATGTTTAAGATGTAACTTTTTTTTTTATTTATTTTTAATTGGAGAAAAATTGTTTTACAATGTTGTGTTGGTTTCTGCTACACAGCAATGCAAATCAGTCATAATTATATATGTATCCCCTCCCTCTTGAGCCTCCCTCCCCTCTCCCATCCTTTAAGAAGCACAATCTAACCTGTTTTCTAAACACACCAAGTATTTACTGGGCTTCTACTTATGAACAAGTACTATTCTCACACACCTGTTGGGTTCAACCCCTGGGTTGGGAAGATCCCCTGGAGAAGGAAATGGCAACCCACTCCAGTATTCTTGCCTGCAAAATCCAATGGATGGAGAAGCCTGGTAGGCTACAGTCCATGGGGTCGCAAAGAGTTGGACACGACTGAGCGACTTCATTTTCTTTCTTTCACACACATGTTAAGAGTGGCCAAAAGCAGTCATCATGCAAGGACTGCTGAGGCCGTCTCAGGTTGGGGAGGGGAGGGAAGGGGCACAGTGAACTCCCACACTGTTTGTGTGCTGTATGGCTGTCCTATTACAGAGATAGTATATGTTCAAGAGAGTGCTGCCTCTGCCAAGTCAC
This sequence comes from Cervus canadensis, assembly GCF_019320065.1. Lineage (NCBI taxonomy): Eukaryota > Metazoa > Chordata > Mammalia > Artiodactyla > Cervidae > Cervus > Cervus canadensis. The sequence continues at coordinate 93,433,827 of NC_057419.1, forward strand.
TCCCTGATGGTGGGACCATGATGCCGGGACACATCCAGCTGTGACTCTGCTTTGAATTTTGAAAATGAGTGTTTGCAAAAACGTGGCATCTGCATTTTGTTGCTATACTGGAGGTGATCCCGTTCTCTTGACCCAACACTTACTGAGCACTTAGTAGTTCCCAGTGCCTGTCTCGAGAGGAGGTGTATGAATGGGAGCCAGTTTCTCCTTTCTAGAGCTCATGGGCCATGGGGGAGGCAGAGGCAAACCATGTGACTGCCACGTGATGTGGTCCAGGAAGAACCTGAGCCACATGTGTTGCCAAGGCAGTGGCCAACAGCTCAGAGGAGCTACTGTGAGGAGAAAGCATCCATTGTTCATCCAGTCCCTGCTGTGTGAAGTCTTTTTTTTGTTTTGAAAGTGTTAATCGCTCAGTCGTGTCCAACTCTTTGCAACATCATGGACTGTAGCCTGCCAGGCTCCTCTGTCCATGGGATTTCCCAGGCAAGAATACTGGAGTGAGTAGCCATTCCTTTCTCCAGAGGATCTTTTTTGTTTTAGATCAAATTAATTCATTCTTCATTCCAGGTGACCCCTGATTCTGCCATCCAAGTGTGTTGTAGATGCTGCCATGTTCAATGTTTCTACACCTTTCTCATCTTGTAGACTTTATTTCTTCCTAGGTCTGACCTTTATAGACTGAAAAGCACTTCATTAGAGACACAGGCTGTTCATTATTAGAGCTTGTCCCCATGCCTCGACAGTCACTCACTTCCTTGGCTGCGTTAATGGTTTCTCTGTGGGCCCTCTGAGGAGCTGTCCTCTCCTTCCAACATAGACGGTGGGGGAGTCCACAGAAATACACTTTCTGGAAGTGATACATGGCTGGCCTCAAGGCAGCACCCAGAAGCAGGAGGAAATCTCTCCTGGGCAGCCCACCAACTGGCCCTGGCCCCACAGCCTGAAAGCTCTCCAGCCAGAGGCAGCCTGGCACAACTTGAGTGGGCTCCTTGTGAAGTCACTGGGGCCTCAGCATGGCTAGGTGGGCTGGGCTGGCCTGGTAGAGGCAGGGGCTGGCAGGGTTTGCTTGTGTGGTAAGAATAGTTCTATTTTCTTTTTTGTTTTTATTAGTGTTTTTTTTTATTATGAAAGTAATGCACTGCCATAAAAATTCAAAGAGTACAGAATGGAATAAAAAGAAAACTTAAAGTACATTCCCACTCGGCCCACACAAACCCACTGCCTAGAGGCAGCCGTCCTGATCATTTTCATGTGAAACCTTCTAGATACCTTATAGCATATACAAACAGAAATATAATGATGTAGTTGTTGAAAATCACTTTTTTAAACAAAAAGCAGATGCACATTTTAAAATAAATCAAGCATTGCAGAAAATACACACAAAAAAAGAAAGTCAAGGTAACTCAAAATCCATCTCCTAGACATACCAAGTGTTTCCAAGGTGTTTCTCAATGCATTCAAACAATTTTATAGAAATGAGCTCACACTATACACACTCTTATATATCTCATGGAAACTGCTTTCTCCCTCTTGTTCAGCAATATAGACATTTTCCATGTTCATTTCTAGAGACCTATAATCATCATCTCAATCAGCTTCATATTACCTGTTATAAACTTTGAATGTACATATGGATGGAAACCTACACTGTTACCAGCTTTTTAATATCAAAAATAATGTTGCAACGAGCGTACTTGTACTCATGTTCTCTCTCCCAACCCCACGTAATTGCCACCTGAAGATAAATACCAGTAACTCAAAACCATTGTATTGGCAACAGTGACACCTCTGTATCCATTGCATTGGCAACTGTAAGGCCTCTGACCACGTCAAGTCTTGGCCAGAATGTGGAGCACCGGGTGCTCTCACCCACTACTGACCCAAAGGAAAATCACTGTTCTACTGTGAGGTCAAACATGCCCATATCCTAGAACCCAGCATTTCTACTCTTGGGTATAATACACCTAGAGCTCTGAATATCCAAGTATGATTTCCCCACCAGTAGCATGAGCATTGGGCTTCTCTGGTGGCTCAGACGGTAAAGAGTCCACCTGCAATGTGGGAGACCCTAGTTTGATCCCTGGGTCAGAAAGATCCCCTGGAGAAGGGAATGGCTACCCACTCCAGTATTCTTGCCTGGAGAATTCCATGGACAGAGGAGCCTGGCAGGCTACAGTCTATGGGGTTGTAAAGAGTCAGACATGACTGAGCGACTAACACTTTCACTTATATAACATGAGCATCACCTGGGATCTTGCTAGAAATGCCAATACATTCCTAACCAAACTGAGATCTCTGGGGGCGAGGCCCTGCTCTCTTTGTTTTAACAAGCCCTCCAGGGGATTCTGAAGCCCATGAAACTTTGAGAACTACTCACCTCAAGAATATCTTGTCCATGTGGTCAGGAGATGTGTACAAGAATTCCAGAGCAGCCTTGTTCTTAATGGCACAACAACCAGAAGCTCACCAAATAGTAAGAGATGAGGAGAAGTGGCCGGATCTCTGTAGCCCCAACTTTGGTGGGGACAGCTGTGGGAGGAACAGGTTTGGAAGGGCTGATAAGGAGTTTTATTTGGGTCACCAAGTACAATGCCTAATCAATGTGCATTGAATAGGCCTTGGGATATAGGAATATGAAATTAAGGGGAAAGTCCTGAGTTGGAGATGTAAGTTTGGGATTTATCAGCCTTCCGATGGTGTTTAAAGACACAAGATGGCAAGATGAATAGAAATCACCATAAAAAAGAATACCATTGAGAAGAGTTCCAAGGACTGAGTCCTGGTAACTTCCAAAGTGAGGAGGTTGGAAAGAGTGGAGACAATGAGAAAGGGTCAATCAAGAGTAAAGCGTTTCCAGAAGGAGTGATTCCTGTATCCAATGATGCTAACATATCCAGTAAAATTAGAATGAAAGCTGACCACTGGACATAGCAAGAGGGAGAGTACTGGTTTTAAAAAGAGCCATTTCTGTTAAGTGCTGTCCATGAGATAGAAGGGAAGAAGAGGAGTAAGAGAGAGAAAGTGTAGGTTATTCTCTCCATGGTTGCTACTGAGAAATGGAGGAGGGAAATAAATGAAGAGTAGCTTGCATTTTGATCAAAATGATCCAACCAAGTGGAAATAATTGATGACCCAAGAAAAAGGTAGAAAAAACATTAGCAGGCCAGAGTAGGTGGTAGGAGATGGGGTCAAGTGCCCAAGCCAGGACAGGTCATCCTGAGTCTCAGGACAAAAGTCATAGATAATGGTGCTGGTTGGTTGGCAGATGTTTATATCCATCACATTTTATATAATATACATATATACCACATTATAGATAACAGATAATAAAAAGATGTTTTTAATTTTTGAAAAGTAAGCTTATTGAAGCAGTTGATTTATAATGTCATGTTAGTTTGAGGCATACAGCATGGTGATTCAATTTTTGGTTTGTTTGTTTTGGCCACACCATGTGGTTTGCAGGATCTTAGTTCCCTGACCAGCGATTGAACCCATGTCCCCTGCAGTGGAAGCACAGAATCCTAACCACTGGACTGCCAGGGAATTCCCAAAAAGAATTTTTGAATGTTAGTATTGCTAGGTCAAAGGGAGTCCTCATAGTTCTTGTTACATATTTCTACAAAAGTTACAATTCATTCTCCCACCTCTAGGACCCTTGAGGCTAAGGGTGACCATTTTCCCACACCTCAGATAACCCTGGGTTTTGCAGATCCAATGTAACTTTAACTTCTCTGAGACTGTATTTGCATTTCTTTCGCATGTGAATGGGGCTCCTGCAAACCTTGTTTTGTGAATTGTCTGTTCCCTTCTTTTCTGGCCTATGTTTGCTATTGCTGGCTTTGAAAGGGGCCCTTTTTTTATTTCTGGAAGATTAAGTCTTTTGCTGTCACATGCAGTTCAAATAAGTCTTCCCTGTTTGTCATTTGTCTAATGACAGTTCTGATGGGTTTTGGCATACAGAAGTTTTTAATTTTTCTCTTTTCTTTTATAGCTCCTGGTTTTCATGACATACTTAGAAAGGCTGTCCCCATCCCAGGATTCCTTCTAGTACTTTTATGGTTTCATTTTTTTTACATGAAATTTCTGAGCCATCTGGAGTTTATTTCAGTGCGGAGTCTGAGGTAGGAAATCCAGCTTGTTTTTCCACATGACTAGTAGTTCCAATGTCATCTACTGAGTGATACAGTTTTAATCTCTGATTTGAAAAGCCAGTGTATTGTCTAATAACATACCACATTTGACATGATCTTTTATTCCTTCTTTCATTCATTTGGCAAATATTTTGTGTGTGACCACTCAGGAACCCTACCAGGTGCTTGAGTGAGCAGGAAAGCATGAGATATGTTTCCTACATCCAAGAGTAAGGGAGGAGACAGAAGACTGTGATTCTGTAGGGTAATGAGTGCTGGGGCTGAAGGGCAGCCCAGGAAGAGACACTTGACTGGTCTTGATGGTTAGGGACAACTTCCTACTAGAGGTGTGTGCAGAGCAGGAGTTAACCAGGGCAGGAGGACCTCAGTCAACACCAAGGCTTGGAGACAGAGAACAAAATTTCTGTGAGGATCAGCAAGAAGTCCAGTGTGATGGGAACCTGGAACTTGGAAGTTGGGAGAAGAGGCTGGAACCACAAGAGGCATCAGACCTGGAGGGTGACAGGGAAAGAGGAGTCTCAGAGGATACCCCGATTTCCAGCTTGGACAGCTGGGTGAGTGAAGTCACCAGACTGACAATACAGGGGGACAATAGATGTAATGGGGCAAGAGTGGAAGCCAGAAGACCGTGGTGGTGGGGTAGGGGGGATCAAGGGTGATGGCTTGGACTAGGAGGGTGGTGGCAGTGGAAGTGAGAAGAAGTGATCAGGCTCTGGGTACATTTTGGAAGTAGAGCCATAATCAGAACCTGCTGATTGATTGGATGTAGGAGATGAAGGCCAGGTGCCTGGGCCTTTGGGCATGCAGAGCTGGGAGGTGCCACTGATGGGGAAGACCTAAGAGAAGAGAAGTTTGAGGGGTGTGGAGTTTTATTTGATGTGTTTAATTTCAGTCAACCCTTGGACATTGTAGGAGTCCCTGGCTAGGTCTGAAAATTAGACTGACAAGAGAAAAGAGTACCCATTTATTTAACATAAGGTTGAGAGCCTTCATAAGAAAATGAAGACCTGAAGGAATGGTTAATCCTGAGTGTTTTTTTCTAGGTTTGATGAAGACGGAAAGTCATGCAAAGCCAAGATAGGATGAAGAGTTTTGAGCAAAGTGTAGTAAATTCAGGGGAACTTAGCAAGGCCTCTTTGTTCGGATTCTTCTTGGCCTTATCCCTGTCTTAGAGATAAGGACACTCCTTTTGTCCAGGTATCAGGAGGGCACCTCTCACCTGAGAGTCTTATGAACTGCTTCCAGGAGAAAGGTGGGAGTGTAGGGAAGGTCAGAGAGACCTTCTTGTTTCTGTCATTTTCTCAAACTCCCTCATCTTAAAATATTCAACATGCCATGTTTGCTGGTAGTGAGTCTCAAACTCCATCAACATCCATTTGGTGGTTTCAATGAGTGTCTCTCAATGTAACAAGCTCTATTCTCAGCACTCTCTGTTACCAATGTAATCTTCACAATGACCCCAAGAGGTAGATGCTGGTATTCTCACCTCCTTCATACAGGTGAAAACCTAGAGGTGGCAAGTGACTTGCCCAAGGTCACACAGTGATTAATTGGCACAGCCAGGATTTATACCCACACAGTCCAGTTCCAGAGTTTGTGCTCCTAACCTTCAATATCCTTGGGGAAGTGAAGAGTCAGGGAAACAAGGGAAGCATGTTTTTCCGGCCTGAAGGAGTGATCGACTGTGGTTAAGAGGTTAAGTGAAGGCAGAGATGTGAGCACTGGGTTTGGCAACATGGAGAATCACTGGTAACCTTGACAAGAACGATTTTAAGGAAGCAGTAGGGTTGAAATCCTGACGGGAATGGGTTTATGAGGGAATGAGAAGCAGAGACAGCCCGTACAGACAATTCTTTCACGGAGTTTTGCTCAGTAGAGGAGCAGAGAAAAGAGACACTAAGTGGAGCTGAGAGCAGGGTCAAGTGAGACAACTTTTCTTCTTTTCTTTAATATTGATGGATATGCTCCAAATAAAGTGGACCTTCTTATGATGCAGAAAAAAAAGGGACAGTTACAAAGACGGAAGTCCTCGCAGAGGTGAGAAGGATTACGATCCAGAAATGGATATTGGCGCCATTCTGCAGTTATGTGACCTTTGCCAGCACTGTCATCACCTTGGGGTGGACAGGAAGAAAGCAGATGTTTAGATTTGTCCAGATCTGAGTGTCCAGTGAAGGTGACAGAGGGTCTGCAGAGCAAGGGAAATTCAGATGTTAACAAAAGAGGTGTTAAACTGATAGGCCATTGACTCCATGCTGGCTAGAGAGGGCCAGGAAGGGAGGAAAGAGCTAATGGATGGGAAGAAAGCAGACCAACAGACAGGAGATCCCCATGAGCCGGAAAGAGAACTGACTATATGTCTCATCAGGAAATAGAACTAATGTGAACAAGCCCACTGGAAAGAGAGGAGACAGGGGTCAGAAGGTGGAAGCTTTGCAATACAGTCTCCAGAGGTGATAACAAGATGTAGGTTGCCCCTGTGGGAAGAGGCAGCTGCAGTGGACTTGACAGGTTCTTCAGTGATATTGGGGTTGAAGAACTGAGAGCCCTGAGGAGGATGGATGGTCCACTGGTAGGGATGCTGAAGTCCCACACTCACTGCTCCACAACACTGCACCCCCTTCCAATTCTCCTAGTCACCTTTTCACATGCAGTGAGATCTGGGTGGAAAAGAACAATGTGTCCTGTGCAAACATTTGCCTAAATATTCGCCTGAGCCTCAAAGGAGGAGAGGTGTTCATCTAAAGACAGACTAGTCTACTCCGAGTGAGTGGTGTGTGGAAGAAGGGAATGCCTCCCTTGGCTGAGGTTGTGGGGGGACCTCACTTAGCGGAGGGACTCAGTTAAGGGGAAAGTTGAGAGCTTCCTTCTAAGGAGAAGTGATTCAGCTAGACTGCTGATGTACGACAGAACTTGCTGTGGGGATGAACTCTTGTCTATCTGTGCTGTCTGTTACAGAAGCCCATGGCCACATGGAGCTAAATGTGACTCTTGTGACTGAGGAACTAAAGCTTCAATTTTATCCCGCTGTAATACATTTAAATTGCAATAACCATGAGTAGCCAGTGGAGATCTAGAGAGGTATGCTGGTGTGGGAGCAGCAGTCCTGAAGGTCACAAGGGGGGAAGAAAGGGGCATGAGGGAGGGTACAATGCCAGGGAGCCTAAAGCCATGTGGCAAGTTCATAGTCTCCAAGTTCAAGCTGCTGTGATTCCCTTTCCTCCACGAGGAGGGGGTGGTCTGCCCAGATGGACAAGGAGGAGGCCTCTGAACTGTCCCCCTCCACCCCCAGTCTCTCAAAGGCTGCTCCCATTGAGGAAATCAAGGCAGCTAAGCACCCAGGGAGGTTTCTGGAAAAACTAAGGTGAGTCACAGTAACTTGGCTCTCCTGCATTTCCCCTTCCCAGGTGAGCACGGCCCCTGGTGAAGGAACAAATCAGCAACTCTCAGAGCTGGACAGACCTTCAGATTGCTGTGGCCTCAGCTCCTCCCACTAGCGGTTTAGCCAAGCCAGGCTTAGCAGGGCCCCTGAGCGAGAGCATCCTCCCTTGCTGGATGGATCCAGCTCTTCAGGAGTCACTTTTCCTGTGCATCCTGCATGCCCCGCTAGGTCTCCCAGCCCAGGGCCCCACTCAGGTGGAGGGAACCTTCCTGTTTCTTGAGCAGGTGGTAGCTCTCACACCTTTCCTCTTCTTGGCCTGTGATCACCACTCTCAGTGGGCATCAGGCCTGCCAGATAATCCAGGGGCCTGGGCTGCTTCTGGGGAAGCAGTGGGACCTCTGTGGGGTGGGGGGGAGCAGGGCTTGAGCCCTGGCTCAGGAGGACCAGGCAGCTCCCAGATCCCCCAGGCATGGCCCCTTGCTGAGAGCGGCTGAGCTCTGGGGACAAGGGGGCGCTGGGCAACCCGCCTACTGTCTCCTCCTCATGACTTCCCTTCCTCCTCCTCCCAGGAGCCTCCTTGCCGGCCAACTGTACTAAAACTCCGGAAAACCATGGCGGGGAGGTTTTCCAATTAGAACATTCTTTTTCCGATCTGTGGATGATTCTTAAAACAGCAAAAAGCCATTCTTCAGGGCATGTGGGGATTATCTGCCAGCGAGGCCTTGGCTCAGCTCGTGCACTCGTGCTCTGGAGGCCTGGCCCGGGGCTGCTTCACAGCCAGAGACAAAAGGCGGTCTGCGTTCCGGGCATCAGGTCACAGAGGCCAAGACAATGGCTGAGTGTTTCCTGGGCTTCTTCAAAGTAGTAGTTTTAAAAGGCAGAGGGGGAGTTCAGCCTGCAGGGGTGGGAGATGTGCACGTGGCCAAAGAGGCCTGCCTGTACAATCTCTCTGCTCCCAGAGGTGGGGGCACTGTCCACAGGGCAGGAACTGCATGGGCGTGGATTCCGCACCATGGACCTGAACTGGTCTGCCTTCCCCACCAGATCAGGAGCTACTTCAGGGTGTGATTGGTCTCTGGGTGGGTGTGGCAGTGTGGTAGGGAAAGGAGGTCCTAAAAGGGGCATTTGATGAGTAAGAATAAGTGTGTATGTCACACACTGGAGGGGCCCAGCCCCTAAGCCGGCAGTGCAGGTCGAGGGCAGCGCAGGGGCCTCACAGGCAACACCTGGCAGGCGGGGTCTTGCTCCCAGCCACATGGAGAGCTGGTTACAGACTCAGAGGCCGGCCCTGCAGGTTTGGGGATCCATAGGGGCCACTGTGGCTACAACCACACCTGAGGACCCCTGTTATAAGGGGACCCACCCTGCTTGGAGCCAGTGGAGTCACCCAACAAGTGGAAACTGGTTGAAGAGCTTAGGAGGATGAGGTGTCAGGGCAGGCCCTAGAAAGAGGGAGGGCAGGGGGGATTAGGGTGCAAACAGGAGCCCAGCCCTCCTCACATGTGAACCTAAGAACACCAACTGGATGGGGGTTCCATCCACAGCAACCGGAGCCCCAGCTTTAATCCTATTTCTGCCTCAGAATGCTGTGTGGTCCCTGTGGGCTACGGTCCATCCCTCTCTGGACCTGTTTCCCCATCTGCACCATGGCAGGGTTTGGATCCGGCATGGGTCTCCAGTCCCCTCCGGTGTGAGGACATTCTGCCTGGCGTGGTTTTGGTTGTTTTCAGGTTCAACCTCAGCCTGAAAACTGTCAGGCCTTACCCGTCGTCCCCCTCCCTAACCTGGGAAATCATGGTCTAGACTGTCTTGCCTGGGTTCTGTTCCCAGCCCTGGAGACCTGAATGGGGCCTTCCTGGAGCTGATGAGCCCTGCTGGCCACTTCCTTCCAGACTGCTGCCTGTCCCCCTGTCATCTGCTTGCTTCCCAAAGAACTCACCTCCATTCCCTGCTCCTGGTTCATGGCTCCCCTCAGCATAGGGGGTCACCACTTGCCCACTGCTGCTTTTTCCAGGCAGCCCAGCCTGGCTGCACCCTCCAGCCCATCAGAGTTAGAGGCAGCACTTTTACTCTCAGAGCAAAGCCTTGTTGTGGGGAGACTACTTGAGCTTGGGGGACTCCAGGAGGACTCTGCCAGAGCCTGGAGGGCTGGTCAGCCTTGCAGCTAGAGATGGTGGTCAAGGCACAAGAGGAGCTGAGAGTAGAAAGGGACAGGGCCAAGCTCAGGCCAGGCAGGGGTAGAGCCCAGTCTGGGGGAAACCAGCAGCCACCAGAGTCTTGGCCCTCCAGCTCTAATCTGAGGGGAAGTTCACGAAGGACCCAGTGTTCTGGCTAAGAATGGACGGCAGTTCACCAGCAAGAAGACATCTTGTGCAGGGCCCCGGTGGGACAAGAGCACTTGGTGCATCTGGGTCCACATGCCCGAGAGCAAGGAGTCAAAGAGGAAGCTGATGAAGTTGGCAAGGGCCTCAAGGCCTGGCTGAGGTGGCTGGGGGTGGCCCTGGCGGGGGTGGGGGGGCTCCGTTGGGGCAGTGAGCAGGTGGGCAGGGCAGGGCAAGGTAGGGCAAGGCAGTCACCTTTCGAGTCAAACTCGTTTGCAGGCAAGACCAGCTGCAGGGCCTGGCAGCCTGGCAGGGAGGGAGGAGTTAAGGAAAGGCCTATCCCTCTGGCTGGTGCTGTCATGGCGGGACTGACCCAGTGGGGGCTGAATCACCTGGTATGTGGGAAGAGCTGTGAGGCCCTGGGGCAACCCAGCCCCAGGCAGCCCTTGCTCACTGGCCATTGTTGGCTTTGGATACCACTCTCGCTTGTGCTCTCTGGAGTGAGCTTGCCATTTCCTACTGGTGGCCTTTGAGAGGGGGGCCACCCTCTTTCTCATCCTTATGTCTACTGCATCTCTGTGACCTCTACCTTCTACCTCTTTAAGTAAGGGGCTCTGGAAGGGTAAGGGGGCCCAGAGAAGGGGTGAGACATATCCAAGGACATATAGTGAGTATCATCTTTAGGAGCTAGGATGCCAAGTCAAATCCACAGTGACCAGCAACCTGAGATCAGGAGTGGGGAAGTGTTAGATGCTGGTCCCCAGACTGGAAGCAGAGAACGTTTGTTGGCAAGAGAGAGACACAGGTGAGCTGAAGTGACTTTATACTTTAGATGTAATCCCTAGTCCCACACCCCACACATATATTCACTCAGATATAGGGCTGCTTGCTTTCTACCTGATAAAGCCCGAGAAGAGCAAGGACAGCTTCCTGAGTGTCGATCACCTCCCAATCTTCCCCAACCCCCCATGTTGGTTTCCATGTCCCAGTGATGACTCAGACAGGGCCCTTCCCTCCCCAAGCTCACCATCTAGAACAATAAAAGGTGACAGCCACTATACTTGATTGATGCAGTCAGAGGGAACTGGGGGAGCACGGACAAGGAAGTGTTCTACTTGCCTGGGTGACCCGTGCAGTCAGGAGAGAATTTACAAACACTTGAGGAAAGTTTTGAACAATGACTAAGAGCTCACTAAGCAGACAAGGGGACAAAAGACATTCTAGGGAGTCTGTGCACCAGGAGTAAAAGCATCAAGGAGACAGGATGTATTCAGAAAGCAGAAGGAGGTGAGTGTGTCTGGAACATATTGAACCAAGGGAAGAGAGTGGCTGGGTCTGCAGCCAAATCCTTGAGCCCCTTAAAGTGGTTGCCTTTTATCTTGAGAGCGATGGGAAGCCATCAAAGGCTACAGGCAGCTTTGGAGCCATGTGCAAAGTCCTCAACTGACTTCTGTGTGGAGACTGGATGGGGAGGAAGGCAAGACCAGAGGCAGGGAAAGCAATGAGGAGGCTGGTCCCATAGTCCAGGCTTGGACTAGGGTGGCGGCAGTGGGCATGGAGAGAAATGGATGGATTGGAGGACCCTTGGGACCTAGATTCATCAGGGTTTGTTGAAGGAGAACCAGTAGCTCCATGGTTTGGATGCTCTCATCCTCATAGGCCATCTCCTGGCCAATTCTGTGTGGTCTCTTGGAAAGAGAAGCCCCACAGGTAAGGGTAGGGGCTTCATCTGACTCTCAGTCCATCCTAGCCCCTAGCCCAGTGCCTTCACTGTCACCAGTACTCAGCAAGCATAACAATGACACAAGTACTCAAAAACCAGGAATGAATGAATGACACTCATGAAACCGCACTGGACCTCGGGATCTGGCTGTGTCACCCCACTGAGTTTGCGGGGGTGCCCTGGCTAGGCGGACAGGGTGTTGGCTGCAGTGCCTTTGGAACCCCAAGTTTCCCAGGAGGATTTCCCAGCGTGAGAACTCAGGCGCCGCCGGGTAGTAGGCTCTCTGCCTTTCTTCTCCTTCCCAGCCTCCGGGACTTCCTGCATGATCTGAGCCGACAGCCCCCAGTCCCCCCGCCCCGCGACCCCCGTCTGGTATCTCCATCTGTAAAATGGATCTAGGAACAGTAGCTCTCCACAAAATGAACCTGCAGCATCTGCGCAAGTCATCACCCCGAACCGGGGCCAGATCGGGCCGGGCGCGGGCTGGGGCGCAACTGGGCAGCCCGGGCCCTTCACGTGGCGGCGGCCTCCCAGCCCAGGGCCGCGAGCCCGGAGGAATTTGCCTGGAAGTTTTCCACAGCGGCCGAGCCTTCGGGAGTTCGCTCTGGGCTCGGTGCGGGGAGCCCCGGCTTTGATTTCTCCAGCGGTCCCGGGGGCGGGGCCGGGAAGCTGCCGGCGGGCCGAGGACCCTGGCGGGGGAATGTCCGGAATGTGCCAGGCGCATCTACCTACCCCAGGAGAGGGCAGAGGAAGGGGGCCGGCCGAGAGGAGGGGCCAGGGGCGAGGCTCCGGGCGCAGGAGAAAACCTGTTTGTTCTCCTGCGGGCGGAGCCCAGTCCGTGCCTCCTCGCCGGCCCGCGCGCTCCCCACCGCGCCCCGCGTCCCGCGTCCGCTCCCCAGCCCGGCCCGGCCGGCGCTGCCCACCGGAGGGAGCCCGCGCCCCGCGCCCACCGGACCCTACGCCCGTCCCGCGAGCCGGGCACCTGTGCCAGGTAGGGCTGTCGAGTCGCCGTCCGCCTTCGGCGCGGCTGGCAGAGTCCGCGGTGGAGGGGAACTCGGGCAGAGCCCAGCCGGATGACAGTGACGACTCGGGGCCTCAGTTTCCCCACCCATAATCTTCACTCTCTCTAAGTGCTTCTGCCGGCTGAGGGACGATACTTAGTTTTCTGAATTCGCTGTGAGTGAAGAGACTAAGAAAAGAGGCACTTAAGGCTGGCCCGGCCCACCCTCTTTCTGCTAGAGGGGGTGTGATTGTTAGTAAATGGCCTGGGGCCAGGGTGCTCTAAGAGTTGATTGCAGGCCGCGGGAATAAGGGAATCTGAGATCAGCTAGTTCTCCCTGTGTCCATTTTGTAGATGAGAAAACCAAGACCCAGAGTCTGGTTCACCCTGGCGCCCAGACCAGGAGGCTCACCAGTTACTTGTGATGAGCGTGTGCTGGGCACCAGGCAGTCTCCTGAAGGGCCACTGGGAAGATAGCTGCTCAGACAGAAGGCGCCGAATCAAGCTCTGCTGGGTGTTATCAACAGGATCTGCCATGAGCAGGCTCTGTGGCTGGATTGTTTCGGGGGCAGGGGAGCCAAGAGCCTTGTCCTCTTTGGAAAGGCACAGTGATACCTCTGCCTTGGAAAGAGACTAAAAGCTCAACTCCTCTGCCTACTTTGCTACTTCTGAGCAGGGGGTGTCCAAGAGGGTAAGACACCTGGTTGCCTCCCACCCGGGGCTGCTGGGGGCTCACATGAGGTCGGTGGTGAGTGTGCCAGGGCTTTGCAATAGGAATTGTGCTCACACTGAGCCATTTGCACTTGGTCTTCAGACTGTGGAAGGCCACACAGCCACATCTCAGGACCACTCAGCAAACCCTGAGAGAGAGCCCCTTACAACCCATCCAGAGGTGGTCCAGACCCCTGGCACCTGGACCCAGTCCTGCCTGGGCCTCATGGCCTTGTGAACTAATGATCGTGTTACCTGGCTGGGAACAGAAAACAGGGCCCCATGGGCCAACAGGCCTGGACAGTTGGGAGGAGCTCTACGTTCCCACTCATCATTACCAGCTCACTTAGAGCTGTGGTGGAAGGTGGAGGTGGAGTAGTACCCTACCTTCCCAGGGTCTCCACTGCCTCATCTGAAAAATCAGGGGCAACTCAGAGACCAGCTCAGAGGCCCTGCTTATTGCTTTAAAGCAAGGGGCCAGGGCATAGATGCACAGACCAGGAGCCAGCTTGCAGGTTGGCCCTGGTACTTGTGCTGTTCACCTCATCACCCCTGGACCACCCCAGGATGGGAAGGAGCAGAACCATCTCACCTGCCCTACCCCCACTGTCCATCAGTTCCCAGACCTAGCCCTTGTGCCTTCAGAAGCCAGGACCTCGCTGGGGCCTCTGTACTCAACTGTGGGGAGCTGATGTGAGGCGCCCAGCACAGGGCCAGGCACATAGCAAGTGCTCAGATCTGTTCTTTTGTACCCTCTGGACACACACAACTCAGTGACAGAGGTGGACCACGACCACACTGAGGGCTGCCTCCCTGAATAGCATTAGCACAAGGGGCTGTGGCAGCCTGGGATGGGGGAGCAGGCCTGGCTGGGAGGATCAGAAAATACTTCCTGGAGGAGGAGGACTTGGAAGCAGCAGAAGGAGCTCAGGAACTGCCCGGCCAAGGCCCACGCATTCTTCTCTGAAATTGTCCACCTCCCTTCCTTCTCAATTCTAGCCGGATTCCAGACGGAGTGCCCCAACCTGAGGGCACTGATCCCAGGAGCAGCCAGTGCTTCACCTCGGCCTCCAGCCTGCCTTGTGCTTCTGCTTAGCACCCCTGTGGCCTAAGATTCAGCGGGACAGAGAGTCTGGGCCCCCAGCAGCAGGCCAGGGACCTGCCCATGGTAGGCATCGGCACCTGGTCCCCGAACTGCCCTCAGCTGATGCCAAGAAAAATTTCAAATCTGGCCCAATGAACTCTGGAAGCTGGAAGCCTGCTGTCTCCCTTCCCCACTCAGCCTCCATGGCTGACTGATCCCTTTGGACTGGATCTTGCTTCAGGCCACAGCTCATAAGGTGCCAGCTCATGCGTAATACCCGCTTGCTTTCTGCTTGCTGAATGAGGCTGCCTCAACTGCCAGCCCCTGCTCCTGGCATCAGACAGGAGTGTGGTTGAGGGAGAGAAGAGCTGCTTTCCATGGCTCCAGAGTCCTGAGCAGCAATCCATATGGCACCCCAGGTCTTTGGGTCCCGAAGTTTGGGATCCATCAGGGGTTCTGCATTCCTTACTGCTGCACTTGCAGAGAGCTGACCGATGCCAGGACAAGGGCAGCCACCCAGAGACCTGTGTGCCTGAAAGTGACCCTCAGAAGAGGTTAACTGGTGGTCATAGCGTGTGTGATGGGACATGCAGGCACCTTTACAGTCGAGTGGTAGGAAAGTGGCTGGGAGACCAGACAGGGTTAAGACCCCAACTTGGCCACAGTCTAGTTGTGCAAACCTGAGCACATCCTGAAAGCTCTGGAGGCCCCGTGTCACCTGTCCAGAAGGGAGGCTGAAGCCAGGAGTGCTGTGCTTTCAGGGCTGTCAGTGGATCCAGGGTCACCATATCCTCCTCCAGGAGCCATGGTCACCAGGAGTGAGGTTGAGGCCAGGTTGGAAGGGATATGGCCTCCCTACCCGAAGAGAAACTATTTTAAAATCCCTGCTAGTCTGTGCGAATGATGGACGTATTGTGTCTACTCACAGTTAAGTGATTTGCCACAGTACACTTCATTCTTGGTCATTTCTGGATGCCTACTAACTAGCATTTGATTTGCTTTCTTTGACAATTTTCACTCTTGAGTTTTTAACTTTTATCTTGGAGTAATCAAAAGCTCACAGAAAAGTGATAAGAATGGTACCAAAACCCCCCATATCTGGATCCCCCACTGTGAACATTTCTGGTCATTTTCTTCAGGAAGGGGAAGCTGATGTGGGAGCACTTGTGTGACTGTCACCTTCCAGGGGCCATAGCAGGGTCAGGAGGTGGGACTGGCTGGATAATGAAAGGACCAGTGGCCCAGGGGGTGTCATTCTCAAACTCCATAAGGAATTAGGGGAGCCGGAACCTGCAAGTTAAGCACACGTCCCGGGAGACCTAGATGCCAGAGGGACCTAGAGGCCACTGTCAGAAACACTCCCTAGGCTTTTCCTGTGGGGAGGATGCTCACAAACCACTGCAAGAGGTGGTGGCAGCCAAGGTGGCTCTGTGGCTCTGTGGCCACAGCCTGGGTCTAAGAGGAGGCCTGGCTTCTGGGAGCAATGGTGGGTAGGCCCCCCACCGCTGCTGCTTGTTGGCCCTGGCAGTCCCTGGCTGCATCGTGGGCACACCGTGGGTGCTCTGTGTGGCCCCTTGCTCTGGTCCCCAGGATTGTTGGCTCAGCACACGGCTTTCTGATGACTCGGTCAGTTTCCCACTGAGCAGGCCCGAGGATTCCTACCACCAGAATGGGTATCCTGGGTACAAATGCTCACATCAGGCAGCGCCTGGTTTAAGACTGAAACAAAACAAAATGCAAAACCAGGACTTGCCTCATTACTTCTGCCCAGCGAGCTCCTACTCATTCTTTCATTTTTTTTTTTCAGAAAGACCCGAGCCAAAGGCACCTTCTTGGGAAATGCAGTGCTGCTCTAGGCCCCTGTCTGTCTGTCTGCCCAGCACCGGGTTGGGCTTCAACTTTCTGAAAAGCCTTATGGGACAGATGAAAATGTGGCCATAAATGAAAATGTGGGAAGTCAGGATCTGCAGTGCACAAGAGTGAGGAAGGAGGGGGCTGGGAAGGCAGATGACAGCCTCACTCATGATCTCCCATGACCAGGGGCAAGTGGAGAGGACTTCCCTGTCACTGGACCTGCTCTAGCAGAGGCTGAATGGGTGGCAGGAGTAACAGTGAAGGGGTGTTCCTGGGGTGGAGAGAGTTGGTTGGGGTGGAAGTGGGCTCTGATGACCCCTGGGTCCCTTTCAACCCCCTTGACTGTCTGTGGGCCCCACTGGAATGAACTGAAGACCACCTTGGTTCCAGGCTGCAGAGATACCTGGAGTGTGTGCTGGGAGGATCAGCAGGGGAGGTGGCCACACTGGGAATAGCTCTTGTCAGTGGCTCTGGCAAAGGGTCCCCGGCATGTTGACTCTGCCCAGCCCCCTGGCCTCCACAGAGACATCTCAGAGGGTCCTGCCCAGAGTCCCTTGTGGCCAAGCCACCTCTGCAATAGTCCAGTTTCCCAAAGCAGCTGCTTATATCCAGCCTGCTGAGAGCTAGAAAAGGGGCACAGAAGTGACGGGTGGCCAGGTGGCTATGTCCTACTGGGGCTTGAACTCCTTACCTCCTGGAGGGAGCTGGCCAGCCTCAGACATCTGCCTCCCCGAGCTCTTCTGGTGCTGACGCCAAGAAGTCTAGATTCTGGGATGTTGAGGGGTGGGATGAGGGGAGGTAAAATTCCAGACTTGAATGCAGAAGTCATTTACCTGTAAAGCACATTTACAAATATTCCCCCCAGTCCATGCATTTTTTTTCCATATTACATTTTCCCCCTCTGCAACCCAAGTCTCCTCCAGCTCTTTTTTCCACGTGGTGTGCCTCCTTCCTGCCACCCCTTGGCTTCCAGGCCTGAGGCCTAGGATGGGAGCAAGGCGCTCCACTCTGCTGCTTGCACAGGGCAAAGGGGCTGGCCAGGGTTCCTGGGAGCTGTGTGCTGCTTAGCTGACTGAGGGGCTTGGACATGACCCAGCTGCTCAGCCATCAATCTGGAAGGCCTCTGAGGGGCCCCTTCCTCCTGAACCGCTGCCGAGAATCTCTGGATCCCAGGGACCCCTGGAGGAAAACAACCTCTCTGCTGACTGTCCTCTCGCCAGCTGCTGGAACCGGGAATCAGGATGTCCTCGTTCCTGAGAGCTGGTCTCGGGAGACTGTCTCACAAAATGGGATGTTTGATCGTTCCAGCCCTTTTGGCCTGGGGAATCAGGTCAGCTGACCCAGTGGCAGCTTAAATTGACTGGGGTCCAAACTTCGATACTCGGCCAAGCTTGTGCATTGAGAAAAGGACCGGATGAGGATAACCAAACAGGGATCCCCAGCCCCCTTCCTGCTCCCTGCCACGTCCTGCCTGGGGCCTCAGCGTTGTTTGTCTGGGTGCAGGTCCTCGCTAGGGTGCCAGGCCTTTGACCTCCAGGGATGCTGCCAAGGAAGGACAGGAGGCTATGGCCCTGGTTATGAGCTGCACTGAAGCCAGTGCCGCCCCCTCATGGCCAGGTGCAGGGGTCTGGGAGTGCTTTGAGACCCAGGCTTTATCCTCAGCCAGACAGGATAAGTGATGGGTCCAGTGACTTTTTCTGACACCACGGGACTTGGACTCTGTGTCTCTTGCTCCTTCCTTTGCACGTGAGTTGGAAGAGATAGCAGGTGTGCCTCTCTTGTGAAGTGACAGATAGTGGGCCCAGACGGTTTATCTCCAAACAAGCAGTGTCCCCACCATCCTGTAAGCTTCTGTTTCTACTGCCCCTCCCTTCAGGCTCAGGGCTGCCAGGCCGCCTGCAGAGGGAAGCTCTCTAAGGAAGCCCCTTGTCTAGAGGCAGAGCTCTCCAGCAGGTGGGCTTTGACTACCTCGTTGTCATCCGTCCCCTGGGACACATCATTACCCTGAAGGATCTTGAGAGGGGTCTCTCACAGGCATTCACACACAAGGGTGAGCCCTCATCTTGAAGCTCAGAGGCATTTGCTTGAAACACAGCCAAAGAGGACCCAGCTATCTCTTCTGGGAGGTGGCTATAAGGCACAGGGACTTTTCTTTGAGCCTGTTCCCTGATGCTGGGACCCCTGGAGGCTCTTATTCATGGAGGACAGGGGTACCAGCCCCACCCCTGGGCCCAGATCCCCCATCAGCAGGGCCAGTCTTCTGGTGTGTTGAGCTGTTGCACAGCTGTGAGGGTCATGCACAGGTGTCCTCCCCACCTCCCTATCTCCCCTTCTCACTGAGGGTGGCAGCCCCCAGGTTGAATTCAGCCAGGAGGTAGGCATGGAGGGACTCTGGCCAGGGGAGCTGACTGGATCCTCAAGCAGTTTGTCATAAGAGGGTTAGAGGGGACAGGTGTGACAGCCGGGGTTCTCCTTGCAGGTTTTGTTTCTCCATGGTTTAGTCACGACACCTTCATCCGATGGTGGGGGAGCCAGAGCCACATAAAAATGCTCACAGACAGAGCTTTTCTAAAACATTGCCTCAAGTTGGCCCAGCAACCAGCCCTTGCACTGGGTGGCCCAAGGCCTCATTGACTTCATCCAGATGTCCCTGTCACATCTGTTTTCAGTCACTGGGCTTGGCTGCATGGGTCACGGTCAGTTATGCCCTATTGCCCTGTCCTACTGCTTCTTCACTCTTGATTTCTGAGCCATGCCTAAAGTGTCTGCCCGGAGCTGAGCCGAGGACTCTGGTGCCAAGAGACTGCACTGTGTCTGATCCCTGCCAGCCAGAGATGGGGCCCTGCAGAAGGTCCATACACATGCGGAAATACAGCTGGACCTCCTGTCAGCTCCCTGGCTGCAGTGTCCCAACTCCTCTCTGGGAGGAAGGCCTGCCCCTCGCTCCCCTGCCAGTAGTGCACCCACTCATGCTTGTTCACGGTGGCCAGAGTCCAGCACATACACATGAAGACAAGCCCCGACTCCTGTGCCCTCTGGCTGCAGCTCCTGAAAGGCAAGGCTGAAGGTGTTTTGTTCCTCTTCCCTCCCATTTCACCTGGGGGGTCCCTGCCTGGTACCCAGCACCTGCCACCTAGGGTGGGAGAAGGACGGTCACTCAGCCTGCTGTCGACTTTAGCATGAGCCCCGCCGCCTTGCCCCCACCATGGTGTTCTTCCCATTGTCTGGAAGAACGCAGCCCATCCCAGATGAGCCAGGGAGCACCAAGGAAGAGTGTGGGGGCAGCAACAGCACAGAGGGACCCCAGGGGGACATGAGGGCTCCTGTGAGAGGCGCCGCCTGGGCTGAAGCTCAAGGCCTTTTGTCAAAGGTGGAGACACAGAAGCCTGCTTGGGAGAGTGGGTGGGCATGACATGGGGAGTCAGGCATGAAAGTCCAGAAAACTTTCTCCCAGTTAGTTTTCTCATCTTGGAGGCAGAGCATGTGCCTGTGAGGTGACAGGATGACCCCTCCTCCTGCTGTTTCTCAATCTCTGTCTCCTCATACATCAGCCAAGCACTGGTGTCCTTGTCTGCCAGCTCTCCCAGGTCCTTCCCTGCCACTAGTCTGCCTCCACAAGCTCCTCTGCCTCAGCTCTGACCCCTCTCGCTGATGGCCTCAGATGCCTCCAGGCTCACTGTGGCTGGGACCACAGGCTCCACACACCCCCCTCATTGGCTCTTCACTTTTCTCTATCCAGTCAAGGCCAGAAGCTCTTTTCCTGGGAGGTTGTGGGGCGGCCTTGTGAGGCCGCAGCAGCTGGGAGGAAGGTGCGGGGCAGCTACCTGCATCAGAGAGAGCCTGTCCTGACTCTCTCAGCCAGCCCTGCCAGGGACACTGCCCTGGCCTGCCCCAAGAGACAAGTGCAGGCAAATGGAAGAGGGAGGGAGAAGGGAGTAAAGGGCACAGAGGGTGGCCTGACTTGCTCAGGAGGACTTGCACTTGGTCCTGAGCTGCCCTGGGACAAGTCTGGATGTAGGGCCTTGGTTGGATTTAGCAAGGGAAAGGGTCCTGCCTAGTGGAGTTGAGAGAGAGGATGAAAGGTGGTAGGGAAGCCACCCATTCCTTTGGTGGTCCAAAACAGGCCCTTGGGCAGGGTGATGTGACACTTCCTAAGAAATGAGAAGCCATCTCCCTATCAAGGTAGATTCAGGGCTGTCGTCCTGAAAAGGTGCACAGTGAGGACACCCACCAGCATCCAGATACCAAGCCATGGCATGGACAGAGCTAGCACCAAATTACAGGGAGGGGCACATCGTCTGGCTTTGGGGTGTCCTGTCACAGGTTTGGTGGCTCAACACCACTTTACAGATGAGGCTCAGAGAGTGGGACTCATGGGCCAGGAGAGCCTAGAAGAGTTTGGAAGAAGCCCAAGTTCCCAGAGAAGGAGGAAGACTGGAAGACCTGATCAGGCGGGAATTCTGCCTTTTGAAGGTGGCTGGAGGTGGAGCCTTTGGGTGATGTGGCATCCATCTTGTCTTGTTCTCCACCTTCTGCATGGGCTAAGTGGGGAGGTGCATAGGTCTGCAGTTAGAACAGATTCTCTCTTCCCATGTCTTCTTGAATTCAAGTGCAAGCCCTGGCCATGAGAGATCTTGGCGTGTTGGACATGGAAAGGGTAGAGGCTGGGGCTGCAGGGCGTTGGCTGCCCACCTCGGAGAGGATGCTGGGGTCTGGGGCTTGGAGTCAGTCATGAGGCTAAGAGGCTGGGCAGGCACTGTGTGCATGGCGGATTCAAGTTCAAGGCCTCTTCTGTGCAGCCAGAACCATACTGGTGCCTGGCCACCTGCACCCCAGGCTCCGTGATGTTGTACCTGGGGTCAGCAGGGCTACTGTGCAGCCACAGCTGGGTGCTTAGGTTCTAGCTGGATCCAACACCCTGTGAAAGTGTTGGAAGTGTTGGAAGCTGGCCTCCCCCAGCTGAGTTTGCTCATAGTGAAGCAGGAAGATGGCATGCTTACTGCGGGTGGGTTGCCCTGGTGTCAGAGCCTGCGTCTGTGTGCTCTTTCGTCCTACTGTGTCCTTGTGGTTTTGAGCTTCTAGGCGTGTGTCTCTTGCCATGTGCATGTCTGACTCGACTGAGAACTCAACCCACAATGAAGACAGGGGCAGCATTGCAGGATGGAAGATGGAAGGTGATCATACACAGAGGAGTAAAATGTTTTTGTATACATCCTTTAGATGTTTCTTTTCCTGTGCATTTTTATGTAAATATAGTTTAAGGAAATGAACATATCCTACAGATATTGTTTTAAAAGCTGCCTTTCACTTAATAATATATAGAAACCAGTATACATGAAAGTTTGTTAAATATTGCATATATCAATATCATTTGTAATGGCTGCCTACTATTTGCTTGAGCAGTAGATCATATGTTTAAAGACAACTACTGGGAATTTATATTATTGCCAAATTTTCACCATCATGTTCAACACTGAGATGACATCCTCTTGTATACTGAGTTCTACTTATGCGCTTGTCTCCTTAGGAAAAGTTACTATGAAGGGAACGGCTGGATCAATGGCCTTGCTCTCTCTGAGGCTCTCAGTACACAAGGAGACTTGTCCTCCAAAATGATGCCCCGACTGACCCACCAGCCAAACCTGTTTGAGAGCCTTCCAGGAAAGAGCCCTCTTCAGTAGTCCATACCCCATCCTGCAAAGCTGCCCCTGTCTGCAGTGTGGGTTGAGTTCTGAGATGGGTCAGACTAAGGGAGGGGATGGTAGGTCTGAGAGAAGAACTGGGTCAGAAGACTGGTGTTGATATTGTGTAAGTCAGGAGCATGGCCCCCACCAACCTCTAGTCCAGTGGCATAAATGGGGGCAGGAGGCAGGGGGTGGCAGGAGGGGACAGACCTGGCAGGGCCAGCTTCCAGGGATGCTGAGGTGTATGGTCCACTTGGAGCACAGTGTTGACATTGAAGTGTGAAGAGTGACTGGGTCAGGGGAGTTTTCCCCCAGGCATAGAGACGGTAGGGAGCCAGCAGAAGCTGAGTGAGAAGCGAGGGCTGATGTGAGCCAAGAAGAATCAGGGGGCAGTGAGTGCTGCCAGAAGGAAGCACAGATGGCAGCTGGCCTGTGAACTGTAGGTGTGAGGGGGGTGGTAAAGGGGAGGGAGAAGCTAACTGACTGGGACACGGATTCAGACCTCAGGTGTGCATCCATCTGGCTGGGACTCCTCACCTAAAGTCTCCATGTCATAAAGAGCTGCCATCTTCAGTCCCATGAGAAGATTTTTCTTCCTGACTCAAATTTATAGTCCCATCAAAAAAGACTTTTGACTTCTGAGACGAAACATCCGTCATGGTCTTTGCCTGATGAGGTAGGACAGCAAACTGTGAAGATGGAGTCTGGAGCAGGACACACCCAGCTCCACTCCCTTGTCGTAGGCTCTTGTGAGTGCCCCGCCACTTGGCCTGGGAGTCCCCTGTGGCCCCTCTGCCTGTATCATTGGGCATGTGCCTGCACCTGCCCTGATTTCGGAAGTAAGTGGCTTGTTTGGTTCTGATTTGACAGAAAACTTCTAGGCAGCGTGACCAAGAGGCTTGTCAAGGGGAAACTGATGAGTTTCCAACCAAGTAGTGGGAGGTCCTGAGCTGAGGCCCAGAAGAGGTAAGGGCCCACCCCCCACAAGGCCTGTCAGTCAGTCACCAGCCTGAGACCAAAATCTCAGGCTGCTCAGTGGGCTGCTCCAGGGGCTGCTGGGATGGGCCAGTGGGCAGTGTGGTCCTAGGATCACCTCCAGAGTGAGCTATGACGTGGCAGCCTTAGTGCAGGGCTAGGCGCGCGGGGCTCCCACTCACAGTGATGAGGTGCCGTTCCTGGCACGCGGCGTGCTCAGGCCTCCTTGGCTGCTCAGTCAGTGCAGTTTATGGGAAAGCCAGGCCTTGCTGACGTGGCAAATTTGGTTTGCTCTTGGCGCCCTGCCCTGCTCTGCCCATTTTAGTGTGCCCCTGACCTCCGTGAAAACATGTCCTGGACTTGCCAGCTAGCAGCATGGCCCAACTACTCAGGCCCTGGCCCTGCAGGGGCCCAGAGGATGGCGGGCCTCTAAAAGGGAGACCCTTGTGCTTAGGACTGTGCGGGTAGAGCCAGGGGCCCTGCTTCCTGGCATGGCCACTCACTGAAGCCTCCTGCCCCTCTCCTGAGGCCCAAGGGACAGGCTGTGGTGGGTCAGTGCTTTGACTAAAGCCATCTTTGGTCAGTTCCATTCTGGAGAGCTGGCTTCCCCTCTCCAGCCCCTCCTGGACCTGGGAGGCCTCAGAGACCACCATGGCCTAGCCCTCACAGGCCACAGAAGGGCAGCACTTGCCTCAGGGGCAGAGAGGCAACAATGAGGCTAGAAGACCAAGTGAGGAAGAGAAATCAGAACACAGGACACCTCATCTGGTGCCCAAGGGCTTGCCCACTGGACACAGATCCTACCCTTGAGCCACACAGGGCTGACACCTCCAGGCTGAGAGTCGCTATGATCACTGTGCTAGGTTGTGCTGGGAAGTTTCAAGAATATTGGTGTCTTCTGTCCTCACAGCAGTCCTGAAGGGTGGACTTTTTTTTTTAATTCCCATTTTATAAATGAGGACACTGAGGTAAGTCAGAGGGAGAGGTTAGATGACCCATTCAAGGTCTGTCAGATGGCCACTAAGGAGTGAGAGAGACAGCCCAACCCCAAAGTGACTGTCCCCCAGCCTCTATCCTTCCCCCATCCCTCCTCCTGGATCCACTAGTGTCAACCACTGCTGCCAACACTCACCAGGCATGAGTCTGGCCATCAGAGTTCTCTAAGAGAGTTGGTGGCCTGTCTGTCTCAGCCATCTCCCCAACAGACAGGCCATGCGTTCCCCCAAGGTGAGTGGCCCTGGGCAGATGCAGGATGTGCTACCCAGAGGGGCCCTTCGGCCAGACTTCACCAGCTCTGGCTTCCCCATGCGCAGAGGGCAGTCTCTAAGGTCTCAGTGTGCCAAGGACCTTATGGTGATGAGCCATTATAAATACAAGAAGTGACAGACCATGTGCTTGCCTTTGCCCTCAGGAGCCCTGTTGAATCTACTGAGAAGGGACGTTCAGAGTGAACACCATGAGTATCTCAGCTCTTGGAGGAAGCAGCAAAGGTGAGGTCTGGGCGCCTCCTGGGCCTGGACTTGGCCACAGGGCAGCAGAGTGAGAGCAGTGTATGGGGAGGGCTGCAAGCAGGCCTCGGGGTCCTGGGGTGGGGCGCCCCTGCTGAGGCCGCCTGGCCTTGCCACCGCCAGGGAAGCCTCTCTCAGCAGGCCAGGAGGAGCGCAATACTGTCCTCAAGCAGATGAAGGTCCGCACCACGCTGAAGGGGGACAAGAGCTGGATCACCAAACAGGATGAATCGGAGGGCTGCACCCTGTAAGTCTGGGTGGCTGGGAGGGCCGGCGGCAACAGGTTGGGTATGGGATGGCACTCCATGGGTTACACTAAACCAGTCCCAGGGTGGGAAAGGCCCGGTGCCAGAGTGTGCAACGTGGATGCGGGCCGGGGAAGGAGAAGGTGCGATGGGAATGGTTGGCCAAGTTCCTGAGATACATGTAGCAGTCCCCTTTTGTGTTCCCTCTTTGCCCAGTGAGCTGCCCTCCGGCCGGACTCGTACCACCTCGCTTTCATCAGTTGGGGAGGTCCCGAAGGCCAGGTGAGAGGTGCTGCCCAGATGGCAGGTGGGTGGGCCCACACTGCAGTCCTCGGGGGACAGGGAGGCCTTTGAACTCCACTGGAAGGACTGCTTTTACACTTCCTGGGAAAAGGAGCACAGTGACTGGATGCAGGTCCCCTGGGGCCAGCTGCCTCTCCAGCTACACCTCCGTGACTTCAGCTGAGAACTGAGACCAAAATTGTCACTGAACACTCCCAAAGGGGTGCAGACAATGTCTCTGAGATCCTCTGGGGCCTTCAAGAGTCACACATGACTCCCCTGCATAAGTGCCAGGGCAGACTCAAACACTTGCTCCAACTCTCTCCAAGTTCAATATGACATGTTTTGACAGCTGGCTCTCCTCTCTATTTCAAGGAATTTTGCATAGAGGTGTCCAGGGCGGTTCTGAAGTGTCAGCACATCCTGCCCAGATCAGGGGGAACTACTCCTAAGAAGTAGGGGGTTAGCGTTAGGGGATAGGGAATTGGTTGGGGGGGGGGTGCTAAATTCAGCCTTGATCCTTGTTCCAAAGAGCCAGCAGTTGGCAGTTGAAGGCAGTGGCCACAGCTGGAAGGGTAGGGTCCAAGTTCAGTGCTAGCCCAATGGGCTGCCTCTGGTCACAGTGGCCTTGCCCGGAATCCCTCAGTGACTCAGCACCTGTCACCTACCAGGTCCTGTACTGGGCACAGAGGACACAACCCTTTCCTCAGGGAACTGACATCCTAGCAGGGTAAAGGGGCCTGACCCAAGTAGAGAGATGAGCTTAAAAGATAGAATTGCCGATTGTGATAGCAGTCGGCAGTTGGCAAAGGCCTGAGCACAGTTCAAAGATAATCTACTCATTGTGGGGTATGTTTACTTTGGGGGTGCAGTTCTCAGCCTGGGCTTTGGTTTGGAAAACACATGGGATAAGTGACATTTTTGCTTTGCTCCCAGCCCAAGTGAGTTGTGGGGATGGAGGGCAGTGCCCCTGCCACCTGCCCGTGTGGGTCCCTTTAAGACCATCCCATGCTACTCTAGCCTAATCTTCCCTGCCCACATCCCTCACTCTCTGAGCACTCCCTGCCCCCCCAGGCGGGGAGTGAAGGCATCCCACCGGCTGGAGGAGGGAGGCTAGAGCAGAGTGGGAGGTAAAGGATAGCTGGCCTTCGCTGGCTCCTGCCTGGGCTCCACCCCTTGGACCCTCATGTGTCTTCCTGGAGAGGACTGGGCAGAGTGGGGCATCAGATCAGGTTAGGGGTTCTACCTGACATGGCTTCAGCCCCCAGCCTCTGACCACAGAGCCTCAAGCCTGAGCTGGGTCAGCTCTGAGGATAGAGGTAGGGAGTGTTGTCATCCATCCTAGAAGAACACCTGCTCAGGGGAGCACCGGGGCCTGGCAGAACAGGGAGAAACCTGACTTTGGATGGGATACCTCTGTGTTCATGCCCAGCCATGGAACATACCTTCCTGGGCATCAGCTGTGAGCCAGGGCCCAGAAGAATCAGCCTTTCCTGGGGAGCATGAGGGAGACAGGTAGACCAGGACAGGCACCCTGGCTAGGGGTGCAGATGTGGCTGGCTGTCTTGAGAAGCAACCGGTGCCTCTTGCTCCCCTTGTTCTGACCACACTGGGACACTCACCAGCCCACCCCCTTTACTGTCATCGGGCAGCCTTGGCCCACTCGTGAGGCTTCAGTTCACATCCTACCTTCTTTTCCCTCGGCAGGCCCCTGAGCACGAGGGCTCCCACGGGCTATATCATCCGGTAGGTGACCACAGGAGCCCGCCCGCCCGCCTCCCCATGCCCACCCACACGGCCCTGGCTTCTCCCGGGGGGCTCACCAGGCTGCTTCTTCCGGACTCTTTTTCAGTGGAGTGTTCACCAAACCTGTGGACAGCTCGTCCCAGCCTCACCAGCACTTCCCCAAGGCCAATGGAGCTCCAAAAAGGTGTGTTCACAGGGCGCTGGCCAGTTGTCCAGTGGGAGGTATGGGAGTCCCCTGTCTGTCACTGAGGGGGTGGTAAGTGTCAGGTCTCTTCCTGTGTAAGGAAGGGCCCTGGACCACACGACCAGTGGCCTTGTCCCTGTGCCAGTCATGGCACAGGGTCACCAGGACAGAGTCACAGGGAAGAGGCTGCACAGAGCCCAGCCTTGCTGATCAGCTGTGCTGAGTGGGGTGCTTTGGGCCGCCGCCTTCTCAACAGGAAAAGCAGGACCAAGGGGGCTGGGCCTGTCTATGGCAAGAGGGTGGCCCTGCTGAGGGTGGTACACATGTCCTGGGTATCTGGCAGGGCTAAGAGCAAAGAGGAAAGGGCACCAGCACCCACTTGTCCACCTGCCACATGCCTGCTGGGCCATGTAGGCAAATGTGGAAGCAAGGCGGGAGGGGGGGGGTCCTGTGGGTACACATCTGAAAACTCCTTGTCTCTCTAGCATGGCCAGTCTGGGGAAAGCAGGTCCCACTGGCCCTCCCCGCCCTTCCTCCTCTGGCTACAAGATGACCACGGAGGATTACAAGAAGCTGTGAGTAGGCAATCACAGACCCAGCTTGGTTCCCTCTTCCCAGGGCCCAGACACGGGGTCCGCTGAGGGCAGCTGCCTGCTTGCCTCTGAGCACAGTGCAGACTGCTGTCCTGCCACTCTGACCTCCCTGCCAGTTGCCACTGTGGCCTGGACCCCACCAGAGGATGGCGAGCCCCAGAAAGTTGGACAGTGTGCACCTTGTACTTCTGATCTCAGGCAAAGTAGGGGCTGTAGGAAGCTTGTGGAAGGAGCTGGTGGGTCTGGAGAAAGCATCTTGGGTCATGGCCCTGACTGTTTCCTGGACTGTGCCAGGCTGGCCTAGCACCTGATGAGTCCAAGCGTGCTGCTGGCCCTGGCAGCCTGTCAGCTAAGGGCACTTTGTAACTAAATGTGGGTTGCTTCTTGTATGTCAATCTTTGGGGTCCCCCTTGGAGCTCCCCATGTGGCTGCATGCAAGGCCCCCTCCTGTGGACCCAGCAGCGCGGGGTCTGGACAGATGTGGATTGTGCCTGCATTCCCAGGAACCCAACATCTTTATCTTGCTTGTCCCCTGTCACCATCATCCACTGACATGGAGCAACTAGGGAATCTCTCTGGAGAAGGGGTTGAGGCTTGAACTGGGTCTTGGGGGACAGTAAGGGTGGGAACAGGGAAAGCCAGCAAGTCTAGCTTTCCAAGAGGAAAGAGTGGCTTGGACAGAGTCCAGGGGCAGCCAGGCCAACACATGCTGTTGTTCTTGTAAGTTAGGAGGCCAAGCTGCAGAGGGCATGACAGGGAATGGTGTGAGGGTGGTTGATGGAGGAGGGGCCATGACTGGCAGCATCTTCAATCCTCCACCCCAGGGCCCCCTACAACATCAGGCGCAGCTCAGCATCAAGAGCTGCTGAAGAGGAGGAGGTGCGCTTCTCTTCTGATGAGCAGAAACGGAGGTAACGGTGCCTGCTGGGTGTCCCACGGACAGGGCAGGGCCCAAGTCTCCACCGCCTGGGGAGACAGGGATTGTGCATGACATGTGGAGCATCTGTCTTGTCTATTGGCGGAGGGTGAGCGCCAGCAACAGGTAGCCTTCCTGGAATCCCTGAACCACCCACTCAGTGCTGGGCCTGCCCAGGGACTCCCTCTTAGGAACTTTCTATGAGGGCAGAACCAAGGTAATGAGGAATTTCTCTATCAGTTTGTTCAAAAGGGTCCTGAGCAAATTGGACTGAAGTAGGCAGTGCCTGGTACCCAGGGACAAGCCACCTGCATGTGGCTGGGGACAGGACCAGTCTCTAGAGGGGCCCATGCCCCTTGTCCCAAAGTGAGGGCTGGGTGCTTGGGCACAGCTAGGCCCCAACCTCAGCCTGACCCCCAGTGTCAACATCTGCTGGCCTGTCCTTGACATTGGAAACGCACCGAAGGCCCCCATGCTGAAGGCTCAACAGATGGGCAATGCTAAGGGCAGAGTCAACAGTAGCAGAGGGAAGAGCTAAGAGCTCCAGGGCCAGGCTGCCAGGCATTGATTTCCCACTGTGCAGCCCGCCAAGAGTGGGCTCTCGGGCAGGTCACTAAAGCTTTCTTCTGCTTCCTGAGTAGCTGCCCTGCCTCATCCATTAGCTGCCCCCTCTCTGTGCCACCCCAGGTCCGAGGCTGCCAGCAGTGTGGTGAGGAAGACAGCTCCCCGGGAGCACTCCTACGTCCTGTCAGCAGCCAAGAAGAATGCCGGGTGAGCAGCTCAGCAGGGGACCCAGCAGGGCCACCCAACCTGCTCCATACTCTGGGCCAGGTCCTTTCCCCTCAGGGCTCTGCTCTTCCTCTGCCTGTGACAGTAGGTTGACAGGGACCCCATGTGTACTTTCTGGAAACCTGAGAGGTCTGGCTGCTGCCATCAGGGCAGGCAGGGTGCTGGGGATGATATCACATGTGTGTGGCTTCTGTGAACATGTCGCCTTTCTGCCTTCTTCAGCAGCCCTGCCCAGGAGACACTGGCCCCATTCATTGCCAAGAGGTAAATGTGGGCAAAGGGAGGGAAGCTCTTGTACTCATAGGGGTGGAGTGTGTGGAGAGTGGGTGCAGGGGGGATGGAGTTGCTGTCCCTGAGCAGAAGGAGTTGTGCAGAGTTGGCGGCTTCTGTTTGGAAGCCAAGGAAGCCCATGGTTGGCCATGGTGGCACAGAAGACCCTGGCAAGCAACGCTGCATAGGCAGGAGCTTGGCTCAGAGAACATGGCTGGTGATGAGAAACTTCCATTTGCCAGTGGCCAATAGGACCAGGTCCCTGACCCAAGATGGAGCTGTAGTGTTTCTTGGAAACACTGGGGTTTTGTACTGGGGTTTTGCACACTGGCCTCTGGGGTTTTGCAGCAAGAATAGGTACCAGGGAAGAAAGCAGTTGTTCCTTTGCACTCCTTCCCACCCTACCAGGGGTTGGCTGGACAATGCCTTGGCAGGAGGGGTAATTGAGAGCCCCTGCCTGACCAGGCCCTTGGGAATGACCATGACATTGGAGATGGGTCCTAAAGGCTGAACAAGAGCCAGTGGGCCGTGATCAGGACATCAGGATGCTGCCGCTGAGTGACGGGACAGGACATCTTCTGGGAGAGGAGAGTACTTGGGGAGGACAGGGAAAAAAAAACTTCTGGAAAGCTGAATATTAGGGATATTCTGTTGGATAGAGAGGGAAAACATCTATGACAAGCTGAGGACTGAAAAACAAAGGGAACTTGGCATGCCAAGTGTTCCAGGCAGAGGACCCAGCTGTGCAGAGACTCAGAGGTGGGAAGACCAAAAATGCAGACCAGAATACAGCCAGCATGATCTTGGAGACAAGTTCCCACTAAGAGTCAGTTTGTAGTACTTTGTCATGGCAGCCTCAGGAACCTCATAGAGACGTCCCAGGCCTTTCTCCCAGCTTCTGGTGTTGCTGGCAGTCCTTGCCTTATAGACACATCACTCCTACCTCTGCCTCCACTGTCACAATACCTTCTTTTCTCTGCGTGTCTGTGTCCAAGTTTCCCTTGTATAAGGACACCAGTTGTTGTATTTAGGGCTCACCCTACCCCAGTATGACCTCACTGTAACTTGATGACAAATTGATTGCAAAGACTATTTCCAAATAAGATCATGTTGCCAGGCTCCAGGCAGACAGAATTTTGGCGGGACACTATTCAACCCTGTGTCCTGTCCTTATCCCAAGCTAGAGTCACTCAGCCACCAACATGACTGAAAGAAAGCATATCGTTCAGGCCCCAAGTGCATTTGTTTCCCTTCTTGCCCAAAGGGTTGACGTGGTGGATGAGGATGGGTCTTCTGAGAAAAGCCAGGACCCACGTGCTCTGACAAGATTCCCTGCTGGCTCGAGCAGGTAATCAATTGCTTACCTCTGCCCATGGTTGGAGACTGCCAGGTCACCTCCCTACAGGGCCTCAGGGTCAGTGTCCCCATGTGCCCAGTGACAGGATGGGACACTGAAATCAGTAAGGGCCTGTCTGGCTCAATGTCCTGAGGTTGAAAAGGGCAAAACAGCCTGGTCTTCTGGGAGAGAGTGCTTCAGTCTTGTCTTTCTGATGCTTATCTGTGTCAACTTAAACCTTGCATCACTGAGCACTGTAGTGGCCAACTGTGGGATGTGAGATGGTCTGCGGCCAGGGTACGTGGTCAAGGCTTTCCTGTAAGTTGGTCAAGTTCACCCTGCCAACGCTGTCCTCTGCCTCCTTCTTTGCCAGTGCAGACAGGGGCAGAGCCAAAGTGTCACGGGCCACTTGGGTGGAGCTCATGCTGAACCCAGGTGAGTGCCAGGAACTGGCTCTGGCCCATGAGCCCATGAGATGGGAGGCTCTGGCAGTGGGGTGACAGGGCAGGGGCAGTCTGAGCGTGGGTGATCTCACTCCAGGCAGGGCTCTGATTTGCCCTGATTTCTGAGCCCCAGAGTGTTGGGCAGATAATGGTGCTCTCTTTTGTCTGCAGGCAAAAGGCAATCAATACCTCTTTGTACTCTGAGCTGAATCATGCTAAGTCCTGTGAGAACGCCACTGCCCCTGGGGCTGTTACGGGTCTCGTAATGCCACTGCATGTCCACACACCACTCCTTGACTCAAGTCCCTCAACCATTTGTATGTGACCTTGGTCCTTGGGGCCACCTCTTCTGTGCCAGGAGAGAGATAGGATAACCTGCTACAGCCCAGACTGGTGGAGGAGAAGGAAAACTGCAGGAGTTCAAGGCCAGCCACAGGTCACAGCCAGAGCAACAGGAAAATTTAAGAGCTCTTCACGAGGTAGCATTGATGGGACATGGTGACTAATGGAATACAGGGGCTTAGTATGCCAGCATTGCTGGAATAAAGGGTCACAAACTGGTTGACGAAAATAGCCAAATGTATTGTCTCCCAGTTCTGGAGGCTGGAAGTTTGAAATCAAGATGTCAGCAGGGTTGATTTCTACTAAGACCTCTCTATTTGGTGTATAAATGGCTGTCTTCTCCCTGAATTTCTTCACAAGGTCTTCCTCAGAGTGTCTGTGTCCTGACCTCCTCTTCTTATAAGGACATTAGTCATATTAGATTAGGAGCCACCCTACTCCAATATGACTTCATCTTAATTATATCTGAAACATCCTTATTCCAAATAAGCTCACATTCTGAGGTACTGGGGATTAGGATGTAAATATATAAATTTTGGAGGGGACAAAATTTACCGAAAACAAAGTACATTTCTGAAAAGTGAAAGTGAAAGTCTCAGTCATGTCCGACTCCTGTGACCCCATACAGTCCATGGAATTCTCCAGGCCAGCACACTGGAGTGGAAAGCCATTCTCTTCTCCAGGATCCTCAACCCAGGGATCTCCTTAATTTCTGTTTTGGAAAAAACAAAAAGCAATTAATGTTGATTTTACATGCTTTCTTAAAGCACAGAGGAGGAGAACTAGGTTGTGCTATCAATTGAGAGGCATTTTAACATTTATTCCAGAAAACTCCTTTGGCTGTTTACTGCCCACCACCTGGCTGTCACAGCAAAGTGGCTGTCTGTCTTGGTCGGGCCACCATAACCAAGGCCCCACCATAAGTATGCAATAGTGGTTTGTCAGGAAGGCTCTTCCATTAGTGTTTGCAAACTACAAGGTAGCTTCCCCATGAACTGCTGGCTGGTCCCAGGCAGCCTTCCTGTCTGACGCTACCCCCATGAGGCCCTGCAGTGACTCAAGGGGTCACCATCAGCCCCTCCATGCTCAGCTCCTGCCTGCCTCAGTTCAGTTCAGTCCCTCAGTAGGGTCCAACTCTTTGCGACCCCATGAACCACAGCACGCCAGGCCTCCCTGTCCATCACCAACTCCTGGAGTTCACCCAAACCCATGTCCATCAAGTCGGTGATGCCATCCAACCATCTCATCCTCTGTCATCCCCTTCTCCTCCTGCCCTTAATCTTTCCCAGCATCAGGGTCTTTACAAATGAGTCAGCTCTTTGCATCAGGTGGCCAAAGTACTGGAGTTTCAGCTTCAACATCAGTCCTTCCAATGAACACCCAGGGCTGATCTCCTTTAAGATGGACTGGTTGGATCTCCTTGAAGTTCAAGGGACTCTCAAGAGTCTTCTCCAACACCACAGTTCAAAAGCATCAATTCTTCAGTGCTCAGCTTTCTTTATAGTCCAACTCTCACATCCATACATGACTACTGGAAAAACCATAGCCTTGACTACACAGACCTTTGTTGGCAAAGTAATGTCTGCTTTTTAATATGCTGTCTAAGTTGGTCATAACTTTCGTTCCAAGGAGTAAGCGTCTTTTAATTTCATGGCTGCAACCACAATCTGCAGTGATTTTGGAGCCCAGAAAAATAAAGTCAGCCACTGTTTCCCCATCTATTTGCCATGAAGTGATGGGACCGGATGCCATGATCTTAGTTTTCTGAATGTTGAGCTTTAAGCCAACTTTTTCACCCTCCTCTTTCACTTTCATCAAGAGGCTCTTTAGTTCTTCACTTTCTGCCATAAGGGTGGTGTCATCTGCATATCTGAGGTTATTGATATTTCTCCCGGCATTCTTGATTCCAGTTTGTGCTTCTTCCAGCCCAGCGTTTCTCATGATGTACTCTGCATATAAGTTCAATAAGCAGGGTGACAATATACAGCCTAGACATACTCCTTTTCCTATTTGGAACCAGTCTGTTGTTCCATGTCCAGTTCTAACTGTTGCTTCCTGACCTGCATATAGGTTTCTCAAGAGGCAGGTCAGGTGGTCTGGTATGCCCATCTCTTGAAGGATTTTCCACAGTTTCCTGTGATCCACACAGTCAAAGGTTTTGGCATAGTCAATAAAGCAGAAATGGATGTTTTCCTGGAACTCTCTTGCTTTTTTGATGATCCAGCACATGTTGGCAATTTGATCTCTGGTTCCTCTGCCTTTTCTAAAACCAGCTTGAACATCTGGAAGTTCGTGGTTCACGTATTGCTGAAGCCTCGCTTGGAGAATTTTGAGCATTACTTTACTAGCATGTGAGATCAGTGCAATTGTGCAGTAGTTTGAGCATTCTTTGGCATTGCCTTTCTTTGGGATTGGAGTGAAAACTGACCTTTTCCAGTCCTGTGGCCACTGCTGTTTTCCAAATTTGCATATTGAGTGCAACACTTTCACAGCGTCATCTTTCAGGATTTGAAATAGCTCAACTGAAATTCCATCATCTCCACTAGCTTTGTTCATAGTGATGCTTCCTAAGGCCCACTTGACTTCACATTCTAGGATGTCTGGCTCTAGGTGAGTGATCACACCATCATGATTATCTGGGTCGTGAATATCTTTTTTGTACAGTTCTTCTGTGTATTCTTGCCACCTCTTAATATCTTCTGCTTCTGTTAGGTCCCTACCATTTCTGTCCTTTATTGAGCCCATTTTTGCATGAAATGTTCCCTTGCTATCTCTAATCTTCTTGAAGAGATCTCTAGTCTTTCCCATTCTATTGTTTTCCTCTATTTCTTTGCATTGATCACTGAGGAAGGCTTTCTTATCTCTCCTTGCTATTCTTTGAAACGTTGCATTCAAATGGGCATATCTTTCCTTTTCTCCTTTGCTTTTCACTTTTCCTCTTTTCTCAGCTATTTGTAAGGCCTCCTCAGACAGCCATTTTGCCTTTTTGCATTTCTTTTTCCTGGGGATGGTCTTGATTCCTGTCTCCTGTGCAATGTCACGAACCTCCATCCATAGTCATCAGGCACTCTATCTACCAGATCTAGTCCCTTAAATCTATTTCTGATTTCCACTGTATAGTCATAAGGGATTTGATTTAGGTCATACCTGAATGGTCTAGTGGTTTTCTCCACTTTCTTCAATTTCAGTTTGTATTTGGCAACAAGGAGTTCATGATCTGAGCCACAGTCAGCTCCCGGTCTTGTTTTTGCTGACTGCATAGTTATCTATAGTTATCTGCCTGCCTAGTTATCTAGAATTCCAGGCCTAGTTGTATCCCTGAAGGAGCTCAGACCACTGGGGAACAGGGATTGAACCAAAATAACTGATTTGTGGCCAACTAGGAGGGGCACCCCCGTCTCAGGCGCCAAACCCTACAGGGGAACAGAAAGAGTGCCACAGCAGGATGCCCCATCCCGCTCTGGACTCCTGACCTGCCTGGGTGCCCCAAAGGCCCCTCCGTACCAGTGTCCAAATCTGAGCTCCCATCTCCACCATCTCCTCCATCCCTTTCCCTCCCCACCTCAACAGCCCACTTGTGGCAGTGGCCCTGCCTCCATGCACCATGTGACCTAGTTTCTGGGGCTCATCTCATTTCCCCCCTCTTGATGTGAAGGATAACTCCTGCCCACCTTCCAAAGTGCACTCACTCGGATACTCCCTCTCAGAGACGCCAGCCTGTGTGAGAGCCCCAGGCCTGGCTGCTGCCCCCATCACAGCACCGCTCAAGCTTTCTTGCCTCTCTGCTTCACCTGTCAGAAGTGCCTTGGTGCTGGTGTGGTTGGGTGCTTCTTGAGCTGCAGAAAGAAAGAAAGTGAAAGAAAGTGAAGTTGCTCAGTCATGTCCGACTCTTTGCAACCCCATGGACTGTAGCCCGCCAGACTCCTCTTTCCATGGAATTCTCCAGGCAAGAGTAAGGGAGTGGGTTGCCATTTCTGTCTCCAAGGGATCTTCCTGACCCAGGGATCGAACCCGGCTCTCCTGCACTATAGGCAGACGCTTTACTGTCTGAGCCACCAGGGAAGTCCATCATCAAATGAAAAGGCCAATATTGCCCCCTGTTGGTGTCAGAGGGAAATGCCACCATGGTCAGCCGAGAAGGAGCTCCTCTGTCCTCCCTCCCTGACTTCTCTCCCTCTTTTAGCTGGATGAGTCCTTTGGCACAGGCCACTTGCATTCCCACCTGCAGCTGTGGCTTCACTGGATAAGAGCTTCTGGCCTCCAGCAGCTCTCAACCTGGCTGACCACTTCAGATTGAACTAGAGCTGTGGGTGGTTGAGGGTCTGGAGAGGGGCGAGGCTGCTGGCTGCAGAGGAGGAGAGGCTTGGAAGACCCCTGTGTGAATTTGCTGGGGCTTCCATGAAAGGGTTCCAGAAACTGGGTGGATTAAACAACAGAAATGCATGCTTTCAGAGTTCTAGAGGCCAGAAGTCCTGAATCAAGGAAGGTATCAGCGGGGCTGTCTGTTCCTCCAAAGGCTCTGTAGTAGAGTATGTTCCAGGCCTTTCTCTCAGTTTCAGTCCTTGGCACCTCTTAGAGTGTAGATGCATCACTCCGACCTTGTTTCTGCCATCATATGGCTGTCTTCCCTCTGTGTGTTTGTCCCCTTTCTATAACACACCCTCTCTACTCCAGTACAATCTCATCGTAAATGTTTACCTCTGCAAAGACCCTATTTCCAAATAAGGTCACATTCACAGATACCAGGGGCTTCAGCACATCTTTTAGGAGGGACACAATGCCACCCATAGCAGGACCCATGGGGGCTGAGCCTTTAAGTCAAAATCGCTCAGGAAGCAAGCATTAAGGGAGAGGCACCAGCTGGGACAGTGCTTGGTTCCTATTTCCTGTCTGACAGAACTAGAA
Organism: Cervus canadensis; assembly: GCF_019320065.1. Classification (NCBI taxonomy): domain Eukaryota; kingdom Metazoa; phylum Chordata; class Mammalia; order Artiodactyla; family Cervidae; genus Cervus; species Cervus canadensis. The sequence goes on from NC_057419.1 coordinate 93,470,271, forward strand.
ATGCCGGGGAGAAGATACGCTTTACTTACCTGTGACATCCCCAAGTGGAATGTGTCCCTGCTCCCTGGCACAAAGGAGCAACAGGCTGTCTTCATGGTCATCATGAATGGAGATGGGCTAGATGAGAGCTACCCATGTGCACCAGGCCCCCTCTGGGCTTTCTTGTGTAGAGAAGCCCTGTCCACCGCAGCCCTTCCATTTCCTCTCATCATCTAAGTGTCCAGAAGGGAAAGAGATGAGCAGCTCACTGACCTGCCCTCCAGGGGCTCCCTGTCTCCATCCTGCCCCTCACGCACCTCTCCTCCTGGGACCCCCGAGTGTCCTTTCTGACATGCCTGATCATGTCAAGGCCCCAGCCCCACCTCAAGCACATCTTGTGGACTTTCTTTGCCACAGTCGATCTGGCCTCTGTCTTTAAGAGCCCTGCCAGCCTCTTCCTCCTCCCACTGTCTCCCTTCAGTGAGTTTGGGCTCAGCTACTCCTCCATGGAACTTTCCAGGTGCCTTTGGGGCTTGATTTGGGCATGGCCCTACAGGTTACTTGTGTCAGTGCCCATGCCACTTGGCCCTCATCCTGTTCCCTGCTGGGCCAGGGGCTTCACCAGGAGAGGCCTGGGACTCACCCCTACCTGTACCCCAGTGGCCAGGGACAACCAAAAGAAGGAGTGAGTGGCTGTAATGTGGACCTGATAGGTGTGGTTTGGAGTGAAGGAGAACCCCACAAAGCCAACGTTCTAGATTCTCTTCAGCCCTAACCATCAGCACAGATAGATCCTCCTGGGTGTCAGGCCCTGCAGTGGGGACACAAAATCCAGTGGTATTGGAGGGCTGTGTGCAGTCATTCTCAACCAGGCTCTGAGCAAGGGAACGCTCAAAGGGACCTTCTGAGGGCTGAGAATGTCTGATCCTGCCCGGGTTCCAGCTCATGGGCACCTGTTCTCTGACCTTCAAGCCCTGAGTCTCCCCTTTCACTGGCTGTCACTCCAGATTCAGCGTGTAGGTTTCCTGGGGATCTTGCTCACCATGTGTTCCCATCAGCCCATGTGAACTCACAAATTGCCACTTTGGATGCTGCAGTGCGGCCACAGACAGGGCTCATCTCTGTACCCAGAAGGCCCCTCACTGTGTCTGAAGGAAGCTGGGATCAAGAACACGAGACTGATAAGAGGTCCCTTGGTCCCCTTCCTCTGGCACATGGAAGTCAGTGGCCTAAGCTCAGCTGCAGCACCAAGAAGACTCAAGTCCAAGGAGGAGACAAGAGAAAAAAAGGGAGGGGCAAGGTCTGGGTGTCCCACTGCACTAGCCAGGAGGCTCCTGAGAGAGGACACCGTGGGATCCCCAGCACAGATGGGGAAGGGGAGGCCTTTCTTACCAGCAACTCTCTACCTCTCCTTTGGCTGCAGTGCAAGAGGCGAGGAGACTGTCCACCTGCAGATCACAACACCAGGGGCAGGACTCCACCTGGTGGCCCCACACCTGGAAGAAATGAGGTACACACGATTGTAGAGATGGGAGCAGCAGGGCCAGGCTGCAAGTGATGAGGTCTGCGGGCTGGTTGGTGGGAAAAATGAGCAACCTGGATTCTTTGCCCCATCCCATTTCACTCCAGAACTCCTGGGAGCAAGCACTTAGTTCTACGGGGGAACAGATGCAGCCCTGGGAACCCCCTGTCTGGAGTTGCTGACTGTCTGCTTGGTGGGGGGAGGCAGACACAGACACAAGTGAGGTCAGGCCTGAGATGCCAACCTAGCCATGTGCCAGGAGCCCCTGGAAGTGATGGCTCACCCTGCTGGGCCCTGAGGATGGGAGCAGCCAACTGTACTGGGTGGGGATCTGGGCTTTGTGGAGCCCCGCCCTACCCAGGCCACTAAGGCCGTTGTGTGTGACTGGGGCCACCAGGAATGGGGCGGGGTCACTGGATCAGCCTCGACAGTTCAGGAGTGGGGGCGGTTCAGGGAGATGCACAACCAGCAGGGAGCACAGTGGACTCAGGCTTACTCCCAAGGTAGGGGGCAGACAGGTAACATGCAGGCAGGGCTTGGGGGATGGGGGGATGGGTCCAGCAAAGCTGAGGTGGGAGCAATTGGAAATCTGAGCAGGGAGGGGAGACCCGTGGAGGGAGGGAGACTTCTGTGCTTCTCTGTGGCACTCTGACTCCTGCTCATTTAGCTACTCACCTGCCTCCATGCCAGCACCTGGGAGGCTGCAGGAAAGCAGACAGACTGGGACCCCACCTCATGAGGCCAAAGTCTGGGGAGGGAGGCCAGAATGGACACCCAGGCTAATCCTTGGGGCAGTGGGAGCTCCAAACAAGGGCCTCTCACCCGCATGGTGGTGGGGGTGGTTAAGGAAGGCTTCCTGGAGGAACTGACATCTAAAATGACTCCTGATGGATCTGTGGATCCCTTGACTCTCTTCCTTGGCTCCTCCCTCTCTACACCGCAGGCCCAGTCAGGCACTGAGTCCTGTCCATTCTGTTTTAGAGATATTTCTGTCCCTACTCGCTTCCCTGGGGCCAGGCCTCCTCTATCACTCACCCCATCCCAGGATCTTCATATTTCTACTTGGGTGCCATTTCTAAAGGGCAGCAGTAGTTCTCTGCCAGGCCTGGTGAAAACCCCTGCAATACCCCCTTCCTTTTAGGCTCTGCAGCCTGAACTCTACCTTGCCTGATGGGGCCCAACCACCCCCTCCTGGCTCCCCTTATATACACTCCTCCCTGGACCTTGCCCTCCAGCCTTCCCCAGCCCCACTTGGCTGTGCAGGCTGTAGGCTCTGCCGGGGATGCCCTTGCCATTTGTATTGTCCAGTCTCAGCCAGGAGGTCTCCCATCTGCTGCACCTCCTTCATCTGTGTGTCTTTCTGTGAAGGGCTTTCCATACTGAGCTCACACAGAGAGTCTTCCACACAGAGTCATGATTGTCCACACACGGATGGCCCTGCCCCAAGAACCCCAGGTTCCTGGAGAGCCCAGAGCCTGTCCCAGAACAGGACCACAGTAGCATTTATTGCTGGAATAATTGAGAATTACCCAGTGTGACAATGTCTTTAATATGGCAACACTGGAAGCTGCTTCACTGGTTTCCTTAAGGTGACAAGTACCTGGGAAACAAGGGCAAAGTGACCCTGAAAGACACAGGAGGAAGCCGGGCTGTCTCTGAGGAAGGTCTGCGCTGTGTGCCCCATAGGCCTCTGGCATTTTGTCTGGAAGTGACAAAGCTATAACAGCCCATTGAGATCCCCTGGAGTGCCCCCTCCAACTTTCCAACAGAAAGTCAAGTTGGAGAAAAGGAAGAAAGAGGGAAAACTCTTAATAGAATTCACTAAGCCTTGCCTTGCCCCAAACAGCCAAGCCCATGTCCCCATGCAGGATGTAGATGCAATCACTGTGTCCATCTTACAGATGAGAAAACTGAGACCCTGAATGGTTCAGTAACTGCTAAGTCCCATGGCCAAGAGCAGGCAGATCCATAATTCCCACCTAGCCTGCCTGACTCCCACCCCACACTTTTTGCTCCATAACTCAATACAGTAGTGGGGGCTAGGGGTAGAGGGCAGGGAGGGATGCTATACTTAGTACTTTACAAATTACTATTTATGATTACCTTACCAAGAGGCCTTTCACAGTTTGTGGTTGAGCTTTGGGAGAGAGGTCAGGGCTCAAGAGATTTCCATGTTCTATGTAGAAGGATGAGAGTAGAAATAATGGGGTTCAAGTTTGATGTTTACATGGGGTACAATGTCAAGGGGCTCGAGGAGAGAGGAGCTGGCAAACTGAGCACAGATCATATTGTGGAGGTGGTGGCTGCCTAGTCATTCCCCTGGAGGCAGCTGGGGAGGTTGGTCAGTTCTGGCCATGTTGAGGGTGAGCTTCCTGAGGGTCAGCCCAGGAAGTAGTGGGTATATGGAGAAGTGGGAAAAGGCAGATGTCATTGGCTTCAGAATGACAGTTGACACCATGGGAGCAAAGGAGGTGACCAAGATCAGTGGCAAAGCATGCAAATGGTGAGGAATGCCAGGAACACCAACATTTAAGGGGCAGAAGAGGAGAAATAGATGGAAGAGATATGGAAGGTGTGGCAAGGCAAGCAGGAAGCGGTGACACAGAGTCATGAAGGATGGATGGGGGAGAAAAGGTGGGAGTTACCCACTGGGTCAGTGTTCCTGAATGGTCACAATGACGGGAGTGTTTCTGTTGGGGTTGGCACCATGAGACTCCCTGATGACCTCAGAGAGAATACAGGGAGTTTGAATCAAGAAGGTAGGATCAATTTTTACCCCATAGAAGATTATAGTCCAAAACTCTGAAGAAGCCAGACTGCTTGGGTTCAAATCTCGGCTCTTCCCCTTGTTCCTTGTGGAACTTGGGACAAGTCACTCCAGGCCCTCTGTGCCTCAGTTTGCTCATTTGGAAAGTGGGCATGGATAAGAACAGTGACCATGCTGTGGGGTTGATGTGAAGAGCTAATGCATGCAGAGTCATGAGAATGGGGTCTCACTGTCAATCAATAGTAGTTGTTAGTAGATCCTGATAATTAGCCAATCCTGCAACATCAGGACTTAAGCTCTTTGGAGAAAATTAGCATTTGGGGATGAGGTAGCTGCCCCCACTTAAGTGTGGGTGCTTAACTTCTGTTTCTTTCCACTTTAGGTCTTCCTCAGGTTCCAAAGACAAAGAGGTCCCTCACCCCGGAGAGCCCAAGAGAAGCTTGACTAGTGAAGGAGCCTTCAGGAGCCCTGATGCAGACTCTGAAAGGTAACTTGGTGCAGGGACCAGAGCCCATGTGGCCCCCCATCCAAGGTCAGTGGATGGAGCTGGGACCAGGGCTATTCCATTCCTCACTGTGTCCCCAGTGTCTGGGGTGCAGGTCCTCAATGAATATCTGTTGAAAGAATGAATGAAGGAATGCATAAGGCCTGGAGAAGGGTAGGCCTCCGCCAAGATCCCTCAGGGAGCCACTTGGACAAAACTCTAGAGGAAGACAAAACTGTAGGCCAGGCCACCCCAACCCCAGCCCTTGGCCCAACCTCATTGTGCCTTTACTCCATGGAAAGCAACCCTGTGGACAGCCACGGCAAGCATAGCCCTGAGCTGGAGGTTTAGGGAAGTCATTGATCAAAGGATGTATGGGCCCTTGCAGAGCATCTCACAGGGACTTCCAGGATGGCCTGTGGACAAAGGGAGATGTGGAAGGGGTGCAGGGGTGGGAGGCAGAATGATAGCAGGGAATGACAAGTCCAGAGGGGCTGGTTGTGCCCAACATCATGCAACCATCGAACTCACGTCTCCCTGAAGCCCAACCAGGGGAGCCTGGGTGTGGTGGGCAGGGGCTGAGAGTTGGGCACGTCCTCAGTGAGAAGCTGGTAGCTAGTAACGAAGAGCCTACAGGCTTGTCCACCTGCTATCGCCTTCTCATTGTGGAACCTCAGCCCTGGGCTCTGTGGTTTATTAGTGGCCCCAACCGTTTTGTCCTTTGTTCTGTTGGTCATGCCCCCGCCCACCTCCCATTGTGCCCCCTTGCTCTGTTTCTTGGCTCCACTCTTGCTCCCAGCCCATCAATTTTGGGATGAAAGCTAAAATAGTGCTGGTATCATCTTGGCTTCTGTTGAAGCAGTACAGAGTGGCAACTGAAGGCCTGGGCTTCTGGTCCTCGAGGACTGCTCTCAGGATGCCTGAAAGTGAAAGTCACTCAGTCGTGTCTGACTCTTTGCGATCCCATGGACTATATAGTCCATGGAATTCTCCAGGCCAGAATACTGGAGTGGGTATCCTTTCCCTTCTCCAGGGAATCTTCCCAACCCAGGAATCGAACCCAGGTCTCCTGTATTGCAGGTAGATTCTTGACCAGCTGAGCCACAAGGGAAGCACATTAAATTAATTTATGTTAATTTAAGTAAAATTAAATTAAAGCCCATTTTTCCAGTGGTCATGTATGGAGTGTTGGACTATATGAGAGTTGGACTATAAAGAAAGCTGAGCGCCGAAGAATTGATGGTTTTGAACTGTGGTGTTGGAGAAAACTCTTGAGAGTCCTTTGGACTGCAAGGAGATCCAACCAGCCCATCCTAAAGGAGATCAGTCCTGGGTATTCATTGTAGGGACTGATGTTTAAGTTGAAACTCCAATCCTTTGGCCACCTGACGCAAAGAGCTGACTCATTTGAAAAGACCTTGATGCTGGGAAAGATTGAGGGCAGGAGGAGAAGGGGATGACAGAGGATGAAATGGTTGGATGGCATCACCGATTCAATGGACATGGGTTTGGGTGGACTCCAGGAGTTGGTGATGGATAGGGAGGCCTGGCGTGCTTCAGTTCATGGTGTCACAAAGAGTCAGACACTACTGAGTGACTGAACTGAACTGAACTGAATTAAATTACATCAAATCAAATTTACATTAAGTCATTAAATTACATTAAATCAAATTTACATTAAATCAAAACCCTGTAAATCAGCAAATGTTTCTTTTCCCATCCAGATCAAGTGCACAGTCAAGTGATGGCAACATGGGATTGGAAGCCATGGGCTCCCCAGCTGAAGACTTGGTTGGAGCAGATGTCAGCTCTGGGAAAGGAGGGTGAGCTACCCTGGGGAGGCCAGTGGCCCCAAGTTGCTGATTCTTTCATGTTCCTGGTGACAGTCAAGCCTCCACAGCTGCTTGGGTTGCTGGGGGCAGAGCACTGCTCATTTTCCATAGTCCTGCCCACTGCTTCTCCCATCTCCAGCACTCCCACCACCACCACATCCTTTGTCCCTGGACTTTCCACTCCCGAGATTTACCTCTCCTTGAATCTTGCTTCTTCTCCTACTCTCTTCCACTGGCTCTCAAGTTCCTCCCAAGTAGGCACAAGGTAAACATGGGGAGCTAGGTTGATCCGTGGGAAGGAGAGAATGATGGGTGAATCACTGCCTTCTTGATTCTTGGCTGAGCTCTAAGGGCAAGCTAGAAAGAAGTCCTTCATCTCTGCTTTTTGCCCTTCCCTTCCAGAAGCCCCAAAGCCTCCTCCCTACCCCAATCTTCCTCCTCTGGCCAGCTATGCTCTCAGGTTCAGTGAATGGAAGAGCAGTGGCCCAGGAGAAAAAGTGGGAGACAAGTGTATCCACCTGGGCTCTGACTTCTTGGACTTCGATGGAGTCAGGGCCCATTTTCTCAGGTGATTTGTGGAGTGGCAAGGTCCCACCTGTCTCCAAGGGGTTCCAAACCAAGCATAACTCTTCCTGAGGGGAAAAGTCCAGGTGTGCAGATGTTGGTAGAGATAGTTCAGCTCCAAGCTGTACTACAGCCCTCATGGTTCAGAGCAGATGGCCAGAGAGGAATGGCGAAAGTGATGCCTGCAGAGAGCCGCTAAAGCACTTGCCAGCCAGCACCCCTGCCCTACAGCAGTGTGTTTGAGGAGGGACTCCTTTGTTTTCCCAACTGGTCCTTTCAGCTGCCCCTACTTGTCCGAGCCCACCGGGAGCCTCTGCCCTCCCTAGGGTTACTAGTTTGCAACGGATGCCTGAGCCCTGACCCCCACTTCCAAATCAGGAGCACAAGCCCACCTGGGAAGAGGATGGCAGGCTGGGGCCTCTGGTGCCAGGAAAGCCCATGGGGCCAGGGCCTTGGTTCTCTGAGTTTCCCATAGTGGGGAGGGCTGTGCAAGAGCCCCACACCTGCAGCCAGTGTCATGGTGCTGGCCAGCACAGTTTTGCAGATTGACTCCATTCTCTGGTCCAACATTACTGGACTTGGTTCTTGATTACTTCCTCTTCGGATATTTATCCAGATCATCCTTCTTGCGTATGCCCCGTGACAAATTGAAGTCTTTGATTTCTGTTTTCAGTTTCCTTAAAATGAAGCTGAAGCTCATATTAACTTGCAAAATTATCTGAAGAATCTTCTAGATTTTTATAACTTTTAATGCAGTGTTTTACACTGTCTCTTCTATAGTTATTTTGACAATGACTGTTAAGAGACTTGCTTTTATGATCTTTCTAAAGAAAAAGTTGTTTGTCATGAACAAAAAAGCACTCTCCTTTTCCATTCATTTTCCTGAGTTTACTTAATAATTGAATTCAGTGATTATGGTGGGTTTGGGAACAAACACAAGGTGGAGTGTACAGGCTAGTACAGGTGACCAGGTGCTCCATGAGCCCTGACTTCGCGGAGTGCTATGATTCATGCAGAGACAGAGAACTCAGCCTACACCTGGGAAGGTTGCATAAGACAGCACCCACTGAATCTGTATCAAACTGACGGGCAAAGACAGACTGCAAACAGTTGCTGCTTCTACAGATAGCCACAGGGCCCAGTAATAATCACAGGAATGTTTTAGCATGTGTTAGGGCCCAGACTGATGCTGAAGTTGAAGCTCCAGGATTTTGGTCACCTGATGTGAACAGCCAACTCATTAGAAAAGAGCCTGATGCTGGGAAAGATTGAGGGCAGAAGGAGAAGACGTCATCAGAAGATGAGATGGCTGGATGGTATCACCAATGCAATGGACATGAAATTGGGCAAACTTCAGGAGATGGTGAGGGACAGGGTGATGCTGGGAAAGACTGAAAGCAGGAGGAGAAGGGGATGACAGAGGATGAGATGGTTGGATGGCATCACCTACTTGATGGACATGAGTGTGAGCAAGCTCCAGGAGTTGGTGATGGACAGGGAAGCCTGGTGTGCTGCAGCCCATGGGGTCGCAGAAAGTCAGACATGACTGAGTGAGTGACCTGAACTGAACTGAGGGAGGTTTGGCATGCTGCAGCCCGTGGGGTCGCAAAGAGTCAGACATGACTGAGCGACTTAGCATGCTTGCACACACACTGTTCTCAGTAAATGTATGAGGCAGACACAGTTATCACCCCATTTCAGAAGCCACTCTCTTGGGGGGAGTAGACATAAAGACACAAAGTCCTGAACCAAGACCAGGCTTGGACTCCTTCCACAGGCCGTGCTCACCTGCTGGCTTCACCCCTCTCCTGGATGATCAGGAGGTGCCCAGTGCCAACTCACAACCTTGCAAGCCTGCACCAGCAACCATCAGGTAAGGGTTGGCCAACTTCCCAGTGATCAACCTCTTTGCCTCTGGCACCTCAGGTTCCCCCTCGCACTTCTCAGCTCTATGACATCTTCACATCAGGCAATCACCACAGGACAGGGAAGCCTAGAAGGGGCCTTGACATAGAGGTTAGCCCACCCACTGGGGGCAGTGGGAGAGAAGATATGGGTGATAAGTCAGGTGACCCAGAAAACTTAGCACATAGCCACAGGGACTCAAGCTGAGGTGGCAGAGAAGAACGCATTGGGAGTTGGAGCTTAGAAAGAGACCCTGCTCGGAGGAGTCAAGGGGAAGAATACCAGGGACAGCCAGTAGAGGGCTCAGTCCCAGGGAGCCTTTGAGGTGGCTGGGGGAGGTGCAAAGGTGCAATGGAAAGAGGTTGTACATTCCCAGGCTGCACGCTTCTCTGCCCTATTTGATCTACCAATCCACCAGTGGAGAGAAGCCATTTTACTATGGATTTGTGGAGCATTTAGTAAGTAAAGATCTTTCTGGATTTCCACAGAGCCCCAGGAAATGTAAGTCATGCAAAGATTCTGGAACCCAAAACTAGCAGGACACTTCCCTAGGGATTCCAAACTGTTCATGTCCAGTACTTAGTCTTGAACTGGGGTGTTAAGGCCACAGCCAGGGCTCACAGGATGCTCTAACTCACAGCAGCCTTTATTGGCATACATAGGTCCTCCTTTCCCATGAGAATGCAGCTAGGAAAGGGAAGACCTGGGCCCCCAGTCTTCTTTGGTCTGAGGCTTCAGCAGGCCTGTGTGCTTCCTCCCTCAGCTCTGATGCCATATCAGCCTCTGCTGTCCTGGCCAACAGGAAGAGCAACAGCCTGGCAGACCTGGAGGATATGGAGACAAATCCAAAGGGGTAAGGCATCAGCTAACGGTGCTTCTGTGGTGGAGAGATGCAGCTCAGGTATGCATTAGCCCTTGGCTGGGTAGGTGAGATCAGTGATGCCTACTAGCCAAAGGGATGTGGTGAGGGCTGAAGCTCCAGCTACAAACCTCTGGCCTGTGCCTCTGAGGCCACAGAGCCTCCCAGTACACCTTGTTGCATCTAGCTAGGAAGTCCTCCATAACCAGGAAGTCATCCACTCTTTCGGTCAGCACTCACTTGGACGGCACCTGCCCTGCCCTGGGGGTTGGAGCACATAGACAAAACCCAGCCAAGACGGGAATAGGGGAAGTGGGGCCTAACACAGCCTTGTGTGACAGGTGATTTTGAGCTAAATTTTGAAAGGTAAATAGGAATCCTCCAAGCAGAGGGAACAGTATATACATAAGACTCCAAACAACCTGGTATTTACTTGGCACTGTATGTAGCTGAGTGTGGAACAGGCTTGTCACAGTAGGCATGGGCTGACTGGCCTTTAGTACCGGATATCATTGATAATCACAACAACTACTTCACTTTGGGGTACCTCCTGTGTGCACAGTCCCGTACTTAGTTTCTTATACAGTCCTCCCCACAATTGTGAGCTTTGCACCTAATTATAATGAAGAACAAAGGACTAGAAGTCACATCTCTGTGACTCCTGGGAAGAACAGTGCTCTGAAAGAAATAACCAAGTTGCTAAGATAAGAAAGTAATGGTGGTGAGGAGGGTACTACTTAGATGAGTGGAGTGGGGCGATGATTCAGGAGAGCTCCTCTAAGGAGGAGAAGGAACCAACAACTCAAGGAAGAGCAAGGAGAAAAGAACTGGAGATGGGGAAATATACACTAAAAAACTCTGCTGTGGGAACACTTAGCAGGTTCCTAAGCATCAAGTAACTGGAGCCAACCTGGTGAGGGGGATCACAGATGGAACTGGGCCCTGGTAAGCCATGAGACGGAGACTGCATCTTATTTCAATTTTTAAGCCAGAGAGGGACATGGTCTGATTTAGGTGTTTAAAAAGTGAGTGAATTCCTGCAATGTTACACCTCATCATAGCTACTTTTATTTTTACACTTGTCACCCCTACATAAACCACGGTGCTGGGGGTTGGGTGGGCAACAGATCTCTAAGGTATGAGGCCCTATTATGTGACTTTTTGTTTGTTTGTTTTGAATTTAACTGAAAGTTAACAGAGTGAAAACAAAAACTGACACCTGTTACCACATTTGGGGAGGGTTAAAGAGGACCCTCCTATGGGCCTCGGTTCTTGGTAAGGACCCAAAGAAGAATCTGAGGTCTTACCCATGGCAAAAGAAAGTTTATTAAGGAAAAAAACAGAAAGAACACCTCAACTGAGACATGGGCCAAGCCAAGAGAGGCACTGGCAACAGAATGATGAAGTACAGGGTTTTTTTCAATACAGAGGGCTTTTACATATTCACCTAGACCAGCATGGACTGACAGTTTTGATTGGCAGTTGGAAGTTGCATAACAACAGGCTCTATCACACATTCTTTCCCGTAAAATTCAGTCTGTTATAATCATGTATATATGTATAGATGTATGTATGTATGTATGTATAGAATATTTATGAACCCTCAGTGGACTCCTGGATGCCTAAGGTTACTTGAGGACACACCTGCACATCAAGGGCACATGTGAGGGAATTGAAAAAGCCCCTGTGGGCTTTGTATGGACTCTCTGCCTAGGGCACATGTGCTAGAGCTGGAAAAGTGTGGTTATTTTGTAGTATATCAGTGAGCTCTCCTGGGCCACAGTGGCACATGTCTGGGGTGGGGTTTAGACATCAGCTTGAATTATCCATTAACTTATGTAATATTCCTCAAACCTGGGGAAGGATCTTGCTTCTTGCTATGCAATTTGACAGTGGAGGAAACAGAGGGCTCCTGTGAAGAGCAGAGCTAGGGATAGAGCTCAGACACGGCTAACTCTGGGCTTCCCTTGTGGCTCAGTGTAAAGAATCTGCCAGCAATGCAGGAGACCCAGGTTCAATTCTTGGGTCCAGAAGATACCCTGAAGGAGGGAATGGCAATCCATTCCAGTATTCTTGTCTGGAGAATTTCATGGACAGTAGAGCCTGGCAGGCTATAGTCCATGGGGTGGCAAAGAGTCAGACATGACTGAGTGACTAACACTTTCACATGGCTAACTCTTACTCTGCTTAAAAGTTTGCAAAATCAAAACAAACTTTATTGATCCGTGTTTCACAACTCTGGCTGCATTTGATAACCACCTGGGAAGTTTTTGTTTATTTTTTTAAGTATCCAGAACCCATGCAGAGATTTAGACTTAATTGCTGTAGGGTAGTGGTTCTGAACCTGGGGCATCTCCCCCACCTCCAACCCCCGAGTCTCGTGGCAATGTTTGGAGACACTGCTGATGGCCACAAATGGGAAAGGGTGTTACTGGCAAGTAGTAGGTGGAGACCAGGGATGCTGCCCAATGGCCGACAGTGCACAGGACCGCTCCCATCACAGTTATCCAGTCCAAAATTTCAATAATGGCGAGGCTGACAAACGCTGTCCTAAAGCTGATCTCTACGGAAAGTCAGAAGATACGGGCTGGGAAGAAAAAACGGCGCACACACTCCCCACCTTCGCTGCAGGTAGCTGAGCAGTGGGCGCAGAACGTACGCGCCTGCACATGCGCACACCTGCACCCCTTTGACTCCAGGCCAGCGAGAGGCCTTCCAGTGTGCGCCTGCGCGTGCGTGCCCCGGGGTGGGGGTGGGGGGGGGGAGGTGAACGTATACGTCCAGCTCCTGTGCGCCTGCGCGCGCCGCCATTTCCTGCGGCTGTGTGCTCGCGTCGCGGGGCTTGTCGGGAAATGCGACAGTCCACGCTTCGAAATGGCTACCTTGGGCGAGAGAAGCCTTGGCGGCAGTTCCCGTAAACGCCGCCAGATGGCGCGCGAGGATAACAATTCTGCCTGGCCGCCCATCTTGGGCGCCTTGGGCTCTCGCTGCCCATCCCCCGATGGTCTGGAGGATCTGGGTGGTCCCACCCGCATGGAGTTGACGCAGCCCTCCTGAACCCGAGTGCACCATCACCACAGTGCAGGCGGAGGCGGGAGAGAGGAAGGAAGCTGGGTGCCTGCAAAGATCCAAAGGGGCTGTTTGGCGAGCTGCCTTGGTGGTCTCTGGACGCCAGAGACTGGCCTTTAGAGCTGGCCGCGGCCAGGACCCATGGACACGAGGGGAGGGCAGCTCGACCCGTCAACCCCGAGGGACCCTGGGCGCACCTGCAAACTCAGGGCGCTGGGGCTCCGTGGGGAGAGGACGTCATTATCAAGAGGTCGAGGAGGGAGGTGGACAGGTTGGGTCGTCCAATCTGCACAGCAGTGCCTTTGTCCCAAAGTTGAAGAACTGCGCTAATCTGACTTTGGTTGCTTCATCACAGTACATGACAGGTACAGGAAGAGGTTGTATAGTGTAGTGAGCATGAACTCCTATGCCTGGGCTCTAATGTAACCCCTGTCCCTTACTTGCTGTGTGGCCTTGGGTATCTTACTCATCTCTGTGCTCCAGTTTTCTTACCTGTAGAATAGTGGCAAAAATACATCCTACCACGTAGGGCTGTTGTGAGGGTTAAATGGTTTTGTGTGTAGGCCATTTCCTGGCACAAAGTACTACATACATGTTGGAGTCTCGTTTTATTAAAAGTTAAAGCTAAATAACCAGCCCCAGAGGAATACCTCTTTCCACCAGAACTATTTAAGGACATGGGGAAGGCTCGCCTCTGATCCTCTTTTCCAGGTTTATTGGCTTGACTTCATTTAATGAGACACAGGGCCGCTCACCCCTTCCCCAGTAAATTTTTGTCATTAGACTTTACATCTAAAGCGTATACTGTTTTCCTCTGTGTTGCAAGTCTGGGTTTTTCAGGTTTGTGTTCTCTCTGCATTAGGAACAGGTGGACTTTAAGCACATGTATTCACTGTGGACAACTGCAGTCAGTCATTGGAAGAGTCTAATGGAGGTACTGCAAGAGTGGAAGGAGCTGTTGTCTTCTGTGTAAAGAATATGACTGTGTCCACAGTTGGCAGTAGCTGGACTAGGCTTCCAGATTTTTGATCTAGTTACAGCCAGAAATATTATAATATGTTTACTATCTCTAAACACTTGACTTCTAGGCAATGTATTAGGGGCCAGGAGGACTTCTGGGTTATTATATTGCTCAGCAAGACTTCTTGTGACTGTGTCACTAAAATTTATTTTTCATGGGTCAGGTGGGTTATACCTTCTATAATTGTAGTGACTCTGCTCTGAGGCTTAGGGAAAAGCAGCTTTATTCATCGACTTGTCCCTGTGTCACAGTAGACATTCAAATTGCTCTTTGCTGAGAATCTTGGCTTTATTCACAAGCTTGGTGAGGAAAACTTCTATTATCATAATTCTATTGGAGCCATGGGTTGGTACAGGACTCTGATTGAGTAAAGTTAGCTCATGGGGTTCTCAAGGCAAGAATACTGAGAACTAAAGAGCCTCTTGATGAAAGAGGAGAGTGAAAAAGCTGGCTTAAAACTCAACATTCAAAAAACTTAAGATCATGGTATCTGGTCCTATCACTTCATGGCAAATAGATGGGGAAACAATGGAAACAGTGAGAGACTGTTTTTTGGCCTCCAAAATCACTACAGATGATGACTGCAGCCATGAAATGAAAAGATGCTTGCTCTTTGGAAGAAAAGCTAAGACCAACCTAGACAGCATATTAAAAAGCAGAGACATTACTTTGCCGACAAAGGTCCTTCTAGTCAAAGCTATGGTTTATCCAGTAGTCGTGTATGGATGTGAGTTGGACTATAAAGAAAGCTGAGTGCTGAAGAATTGATGCTTTTGAACTGTGGTGTTGGAGAAGACTCTTGAGAGTCCCTTGGACTGCAAGGAGATCAAGCCAATCAATCCTGAAGGGAATCAGTCTTGAATATTCACTGGAAGGGCTAATGCTGAAGCTGAGGCTGCAATACTTTGGCCACCTGATGTGAAGAACTGACTCATTGGAAAAGACCCTGATGCTGGGAAAGATTGAAGGCAGGAGGAGAAGGGGATGGCAGAGGATGAAATGGTTGGATGGCATCATCGACTTGATGGACATGAGTTTGAGCAAGCTCTGGGAGTTGGTGATAGACAGGGAAGCCTGGTGTGCTGCAGTCCATGGGTCGCAAAGAGTCGGACACGACTGAGAGACTGAACTAAACTGAACTGAAAGCTAGCTCAGGGCTTCCAGAGTCAGGAAACATGCTCTTTAGGCCTTTTTGGTTTGTCATTGACTCAAGCCTATATGTCATAGGCAAAGGTGGGGTGAGTGTGTCAGGGTTAAGGGAGTGGCACTATTGGAGAAGAGCATGCTCTCCAAAAGTTATGAGTTCTGCTCCTCTTGTTATTCCAGCTTGAAGGCAGTGAGTCTGCCTACTATGCAGTTAACTTCCATGAATAAAGAGTCCCAAGGCTGGAGGTAGCTGGTGGTATGATCTTCTTGCCCTAATATAGCCCTACAAGCAATTGGAGGCAGGCTGCTGATTGGCAGGGTTGAATTCAGGATGGACCAGGATCAAGGTGATGGTGAACTAGATAGTCATTTTCTGGAATGCTAGGCTCATGTTCTCAATAACCTGACTCAGTCTTGGCCACTGGCCTAGTTGGCGTATGAAATCTTTGGTGCCTGAGGCCATCAGGCACCAGCACCATCACACAGGATGTGGAGGAGGCACCAATGAGGAGAACAAGGCCCTTGGAAGCATGCCAGGATGGGGATGAATGACGATGGGAGGGATGTGCAAGTATAGGTGTGATGTCAGGCCAGGAAGGACAGAAGATCTCCCAAAGAACTTGATACTGAGGACAGCTGGGAGGTCACTGCCTCCTTGCTGGATTCAGAGTGTGGCAAAAGCATCTGGGCTCAGGCTTCATCTTATACAGGGACAGCCTTTGTCAGTTGGAGGGGAGCAGCGGTGCTGGGGTCCTCCTGAGGAGGACATGAGTGCTCCCTGAGGTGGGGGCCATGCCAGGCTCCTTCCTACCCGCCTCCCCGGGAGAGGAGTCTGCTGTGGTCACAGAAGGGGATATGGGTGTGCAGTGGATGATCAAGGACTCATTCTTCCTCAGCACCTTGGTGGTTTTTGAGGAGAAGAATGTGGTCACCAAGGAGGGAGAGACGTGGCAGGGGAGGCCCGGAGTCCTGCAAGATGATCAAGGAGACCCAGTTGTACCCACCCAGCAGTGCACAGACCCCAGCACCTCGGAGCAGAGCAGCCCCAGAAATCCTGAGCAGCACCTGGAAGTGGACAGCCCGGCCAACAGGTAAGGGCTACTCTGTGCCAGGCTCCTGCTAGCCTGCCTGAACTGGAATTTTTCCAGGGGCCATGACCAAGGTAAGACCCACTTTTGCCCCACATGCATGCCAGTGCCTGGCACATTGCACACCTAGCTACTCAGGCTCCTGCCTGGTGAATGCAGTTAGAATGGTGATCCCCGGGCATGGAGCAGTATCAAGGGGCTTCCTTTGGCAGAAGGAACTGAGATGGAGCCTGTGATGGGAGCAGTCATCTGTTCCCAGAGGTAAGAAACCCTGGCTAATTTCTTATGTGTGGAAGAGGAAGAAGGTCTCCCAGAGTATAGAAGCACCACAAGTCGGGGCAAGGGTGGCCCCAGGTAAGATGAGGGCTATATGTATGTGTAAAAAGGCTCTGTCAGATAATTAGAAATGATGGGGGAAAGGGGAGACTGTGAAAGAATACAACAAGGTGAAGCAGAGAGAGAAGGTCACAGTGACAGGGGGAAAACAGGAGAGTGCAAGCATATTAGAGAGGTGCCCTGATACTGGCAGTAAAGGTGGGGGTGGGATTATGATTGGTGATGTGTTGGTGTGTGATATGCATAAGTGACAGGACAGGTGTAATTGTCACTAGAGGTGACTTTGTGGTATCGGTGTGTGGTGTTCAAGTCAAGGCTCTCCTGATGGCATCTGCCTGGCTGAACATTACATTCGTGTCCTATAAAGCTTATGGATGTGCTGAAAGATGATTGAAACACAGCAGGTTTGTATTGCTTGGAAATTTCATGGAGAATAAATGAAAGCACTTATCACTTCTGCAGATCCAAGCAAGAGAGAAATGCTAGAAGGGAACACCAGTGTGTTTCACCAACCCAGGAGACAGGGAACAGTAGCTGTAGCTCCTATTGCAGAGACAGATAAAATAAAAACCTAAAGCTCAACGTTGAAAAAGCTAAGATCAAGGCACCCAATCCCATCACTTCGTGGCAAATAGGTAGAAAACGAAAACAGTGGCAGACTTTATTTTCTTGAGCCCCAAAATCACTATGGACGGTGACTGCAGCCATGAAATTAAAAGACATTTGCTCCTTGGAAGAAAAGCTACGATAAACCTAGACAGTGTATTAAAAAGCAGAGATATTGCTTTTCTGACAAAGGTCCATCTAGTCATGGTTATGATTTTTCCAATAGTCACGTATGGATGTGAGAGCTGGACCATAAAGAAGGCTGAGTGCTGAAGAATTGATGCTTTTGAACTGTGGTGCTGGAGGAGCCTCTTGAGAGTCCCTTGGAGAGCAAGGAGATCAAACCAGTCCATCCTAAAGGAGATCAGTCCTGAATATTCATTGGAAGGACTGATGGTGAAGTTGAAGCTCCGATACTTTGGCCACCTGATGCAAAGAGCTGACTCATTGGGAAAGACCCTGATTTTGGGAAAGATTGAGGGCAGGAGGAGAAGGGGGCGACAGAGGATGAGATGGCTGGATGGCATCACCGACTCAATGAACGTGAGTTTGAGCAAACTCCGGGAGATAATGAAGGACAGGGAAGCCTGGCGTGCTGCAGTCCATGGGGTTGCAAAGAGTTGGACATGACTGAGAGACTGAACAACAATCTTCATGATACTGGGGTTCTTATACATAAAGGTTCCATACTTAAATAGGAGGCTATTTTTAGTGCCAGGCTCACGTGTTAGATGTAACAGGTTTTCTTATTTAAGAATATCCAACTGGCCTTTGATTCCTTTTGCCCATCTTTGACTCCAGGCCCTGTAGGGGCCCAGACCAAGATACTGAATGGACAACTCTGGACTTTGCGCCACAGTACTCAGTGTACTCTCTGGTTAGAAAGGTTGAAAAAAAATGCAGCCTGTAGGTAAAGGAGGAGGTGATTGGGCTTTGGGTGGGGGGGAGTTAGGGTGGATGTCAGGAGAGTCTTTCTTTATAGGTGGGATGAGGTTGAAGCTGGAAGACTTTGCCAGAAAGATAGATACATTGTGATGGAAATATAGACTCAGGGTGGCTGCAGTGAAGGAAGAGTTAATGATTGGCTTGGTGGGAAGTGATGAGCGAGGCTGGGCAGGCACCTACTCCTAGACTGACGAGCATGACCCACATTCTGAGGGCCCCAGGCGCCACTGACAGGTTTTGCAAAGGAGAGTCTAAAGACCAGACATGTCAAGCGGGGTGGATATACAGCAACACAAGGGAGGACACCAGTCAAGAGGCTGTTTGCCCAGCCAAGAGATGGCCGACAAGTTGCCTTATCAAAGGTAAAGGTGAAGGAAAGTGGTAGCCAAGGCTGCTCCCAAGATTTCACTTTTGAGCAACTGTGTGTAGTGATGGCTCCAAGGTTTGATAGGAACTAGCTGACAGCTGGTGAGGTTAGTGGGGATTGATGTGCAGAGATGTGATAAGGTCATTTGGGCCTGTGAGGATGACTGTATGCTGAGTCCTGGGAGTTCTAGTGAATCATTGACCCCGAGGGTGGTCTTATACCAGCACACTACCCACTACATTAACCCAATAAAGGACAAAAACTGTGATCACAAGCACAGGTGGGCAGGGTCAGAACCTTATGCCATAAGGACTTGGACTTTCTGCAGAGGAAAAAGAGCCAAGAAGATTTCTTTTTAAATTGTTATAAAATACACAAAACACAAAAATTACCATCTTAACCATTTTAAAGTATGCAGTTAAGTGGCATTAAGTACATTCATAGTGTTGTGCAGCCAATGTCCAGAACTTTTCCATTAAACAACAGCTCCCCATACCCTCTACTCCCAGCCCCTGGCACTTACCATCCTACTTTTTGCCTCTATATATTTACTACTATAGATACCTCATAGAAGCGGAACCATACAGTATCTGTCCTTTTATAACTAGCATCTTTCTCTTAGTCTTAATGTCTTAAAGGTTCATCAGTGTAGCATATCAGAATTTTCTTCCTTTTTAAGACTGAATAATATTCCATAATGTGGACATACTGCTTTTTGTCTACTCATCTGTCAGTGAACACTTGGGTTGTTTCCACCTTTTGGCTATTGTGAATAGTGCTGCAATAAATATGGGTGTACAAATATATTTTCAAGATCCTGCTTTCTGTCCTTTTGGGTATATACTCAGAGGTGAAATTGCTGGATCATATGATAACTTTATATTTAAGTTGTTTTAGGAACCACTGTACTGTTTTTCCACAGCAGCTGCAGCATTTTCCATTCCCACCTACAGAGCCAGAAAAATTTTAAGCAGACGATTGATGTGGTCAGATTTGTGCTTTACAGTTATCTCTATGGTGTCAGTGAAAAGAATGGACTTGAAATGGGCAGGTACAGGCAGGGAGAAAAGCTTAGAAGTTGTCCCAGTCCTCCAGGTAAGAGATGATGAGGCCCTATTTATGATAGCAGCTGTGGAGATGGAAACAGAACTGTTTAATAAGAATAATGAACCCAGAATTTGGGAAGCAATGAGGAAGAGAGAAGTGTCAAGTCAGAAAGTATGTGGCTAGGTGGAGTATGTAGCCCCTCCTGGCTCACGTGGTGGGGCAACTCTCCAAGTTGCCACTGCACTTCCTGGAGCCATCTGAACAAATACCCACTTCACGGACACACCAAGCCAAGGCAGCAGTCTCAAACGAGTCAACAGACAAGGGCACCTGAGGCAAGGCTCTGGCTTCCAGGTGTGGCTGTGGACAAGCCCTCTTTACAGACCCAAATGATTCTCCACTTCCAGTCTTTGGGTCCAGTCACTGGCATGGTATCTCAACAGACTAGGTTTATCAGAAAATGTGGCATTTGGAGTGTGTAGGCCAGGGAATTAAGGGCCACTTACTCCTCATAGTCTCAAGTAACAATCAGTTCCTCAGCCCCAGCCTGGACATATGTCAGAAGGAAAGGTGGTCTATGCACCCTTCTAGTGGATGCGGCTTGACTAACCTGGGATTCCAAGAAGCACGGAAGAGGGCAGAGTGAGAACTGCAAGGACACAGGCAACAATAACAGCAGAATTGTGAAGGAGACTTGGATGGAGGATAGAAAAAAATCCAATCAGGATCTTAGAATGTCTGAATTGGCCAAGTTAGAGTAGTTGAGAGCTGAGACAAAATAGAGAATTCTTATGTGTGGGTTGCATATAATTTCACATAGGGACAGTTGGTATGGCCCAGCAGAAAAGGACCAGAGGACAGTCATTGCCAAGGGTAAAATCTCAGGCTGTGGGAGATTGTTTTTCCATCAGCTTAGCAAGCTTTAATTTTTATATTTTATAATTTTATTATCTTCATTATCTCCACCATAGTTTGGTCTCAGGTCAAACAACAGGGAGGAAACACAGTCCCACCCATCAACAGAAAATTGGATTAAAGACTTACTGAGCATGGCCCCACCCATCAGAACAGACCCAGTTTCCCCCACAGTCAGTCTCTCCCAACAGGAAGCTTCCATAAGCCTCTTATCCTTATCCATCAGAGGGCAGAGAGAATGAAAACCTCAACCACAGAAAATGAATCAAACTGATCACATGGACCACAGCCTTGTCTAACTCAATGAAACTATGAGCCATGCCATATAGGGCTACCCAAGACAGATGGGTCATGGTGGAGAGTTCTGACAAAACGTGGTCCACTGGAGAAGGGGATGGCAAACCACTTCATTATTCTTGCCTTGAGAATCCCATGAACAGTATGAACAGGCAAAAAGATAGGATAGTGAAAGATGAACTCCCCAGGTCAGTAGGTGCCCAATATGTGACTGGAGAAGAATGCAGACATAACTCCAGAAAGAATGAAGACATGGAGCCAAAATGAAAACAATGCCAAGTTGTGGATGTGGCTGGTGATGGAAGTAAAGTCCAATGATATGAAGAGCAACATTGCATAGGAAACTGGAATCTAAGGTCCATGAATCAAGGTAAACTGGAAGCAGTCAAACAGGAGATGGCAAGAATGAACATCAACATTTTAGGAATCAGCAAACTAAAATGGACTGGAATGGGTGAATTTAATTCAGATGACCATTATACCTACTACTGTGGGCAAGAATCCCTTAGAAGAAATGGAGTAGCCATCATAGTCAACAAAAGAGCCTGAAATGCAGTACTTGGGTGCAATCTCAAAAATGACAGAATGATCTCTGTTCGTTTCCAAGGCAAACCATTCAGTATCACAGTAATCCAAGTCTATGCCCCAACCAGTAATGCTGAAGAAGCTGAAGTTGAACAGTTCTATGAAGACCTACAAGACCTTCTAGAACTAACACTCCCAAAAGATGTCCTTTTCATCATGGGGGGCTGGAATGCAAAAGTAGGAAGGCAAAAGATACCTGGAGTAACAGGTAAATTTGGCCTTGGAGTACAAAATGAAACAGGGCAAAGGCTAACAGAGTTTTGCCAAGAGAACGCACTGGTCATGGCAAACACCCTTTTCCAACAACACAAGAGAAGACTCTACACATGGACATCACCATATGGTCAATACTGAAATCAGACTGATTATATTATTTGCAACCAAAGATGGAGAAGTTCTATACAGTCAGCAAAAACAAGACCAGGAGCTGACTGTGGCTCAGATCATGAACTCTTTATTGCCAAATTCAGACTTAAACTGAAGAAAGTAGGGAAAGCCACTAGACTATTCAGGTATGACCTAAATCAAATCCCTTATTATTATACAGTGAAAGTGACAAATAGATTCAAGGGATTAAATCTGATAGAGTGCCTGAAGAACTATGGATGGAGGTTTTTGACATTGTACAGGAGGCAGTGATCAAGACCATCCCCAGGAAAAAGAAATGCAAAAAGGCAAAATGGTTGTCTGAGGAGGCCTTACAAATAGCTGAGAAAAGAAGAGAAGCTAAAAGCAAAGGAGGAAAGGAAAGACATACCCATGTGAATGCAGAGTTATGAAGAATAGCAAGGAGAGATAAGAAAACCTTCCTCAATTTGAGGAAGAAATGCAAAGAAATAGAGGAAAACAATAGAATGGGAAAGACTAGAGATCTCTTCAAGAAAATTAGAGATACCAAGGGAACATTTCATGCAAAGATGGATGCAATAAAGGACAGAGATAGTATGGAACTAACAGAAGCAGAAGATATTAAGAATACACTGAAGAACTCTACAAAAAAAGATCTTCATGACCCAGAAAACCATGATGGTGTGATCATTCACCTAGAGCCAGACACCCTGGAATGCAAAGTCAAGTGAGCCTTAGGAAGTATCACTATGAACAAAGATAGTGGAGATGATGGGATTTCAGTCGAGCTATTCCATATCTTAAAAAATGATGCTGTGAAAGTGCTGCACTCAATATGCCAGCAAATTTGGAAAACTCAGCAGTGGCCACAGGACCGGAAAAGGTCAATTTTCATTCCAATCCCAAGAAAGACTATGCAAAGAATGTCCAACCTACCGCACAGTTGCACACATCTCACGCGCTAGTGAAGTAACGCTCAAAATTCTCCAAGCCAGATTTTGATAGTATGTGAACTATGAACTTCCAGATGTTCAAGCTGGATTTAGAAAAGGCAGAGGAACCAGAGATCAAATTGCCACCATCTGTTGGATCATAGAGCAAGCAAGAGAGTTCCAGAAAAGTATCTACTTCTGCTTTGACTATGCCAAAGCCTTTGACTGTGTGGATCACAACAAATTGTGGAAAATTCTTCAAGAGATGGGAATACCAGACCACCTTACCTGCCTCCTAAGAAATCTGTATGCAGGTCAGGAAGCAACAGTTAGAACCGGACATGGAACAACAGACTGGTTCCAAATTGGGAAAGGAGTACATCAAGGCCGTATATTGTCACTCTGCTTATTGAACTTATATGCAGAATACATCATGCGAAGTGCCAGACTGGATGAAGCACTATCTCGAAGCAAGACTGCTGGGAGAAATACCAATAATCTCAGATACACAGATGACACCACCGTTATGGCAGAAAGGGAAGAGGAACCAAAGAGCTTCTTGATGAAAGTGAAAGAGGAGAGTGAAAAAGCTGGCTTAAAACTCAACATTCAAAAAGCTAAGATCATGGCATCTGGTCCCATCACTTCATGGCAAATAGATGGGGAAACGATGGAAACTGTGAGAGACTTTATTTTGTGGGGCTCCAAATCACTGCAGATGGTGACTGCAGCCATGAAATTAAAAGATGCTTGCTCCTTGGAAGAAATCTATGACCAACCTAGACAGCATATTGAAAAGCAGAGACATTACTTTGCTGACAAAGTCTGTTTAGTCAAAGCTATTATTTTTCCAGTAGTCATCTGTGGATGTGAGAATTGAACTATAAGGAAAGCTGAGCGCTGAAGTATTGATGCTTTTGAACTGTGGTGTTGGAGAAGACTCTTGAGAGTCCCTTGGACTGCAAGGAGATCAAACCAGTCCATCCTAAAGGAAATCAGTCCTGAATATTCATTGGAAGGACTGATGCTGAACTGAGGCTCTAATACTTGGGCCACCTGATGAGATGAACTGACTCATTGGAAAAGACCCAGATGCTGGGAAGGATTGAAGGCAGGAGGAGAAGGGAATGGCAGAGGATGAGATGGTTGGATGGCATCACTGACTCGATGGACACGAGTTTGAGCAAGCTCTTGGAGTTGATAGACAGGGAAGCCTGGTGTGCTGTAGTCCATGGGGTCACAAAGAGTCGGACAGTACTGAGTGACTGAACTGAACTGAATAATTTTATAGCTCTGTCATTTCCGATGCCTGAGTATAACAAAGGCAATGTAATTTGGGATATAGAGGAAGACCTTTGATTTCTTGGATGACTTAACTGGTGAAATTTATTCCTCAATTACTTGAAAGAATCAGAATTCCTCATGAGGGAGTACTTGTTCCAACAAAAGTTT
This sequence comes from Cervus canadensis, assembly GCF_019320065.1. Classification (NCBI taxonomy): domain Eukaryota; kingdom Metazoa; phylum Chordata; class Mammalia; order Artiodactyla; family Cervidae; genus Cervus; species Cervus canadensis. Next base: position 93,494,337 of record NC_057419.1, read on the forward strand.
AGCAGCAGTAGTTGCAATGCCCCTTTTAAAAGGGAAAGCTTCAAGTCAGTTAAGGAACAGACATGGTAGTAAGAACATATTTAAAATCATGAGATTTAGGAGATGAATGAAATCAAATTGCCAGTGAAGGAAAAGGTCTTGAACATATGTATATTAATAAAACTCAATAGGTAAGTGGTAAGAATTTCCAGTAGAAACCCACTGACTTAGAATACCTGAATTTAAATTTTAAAAAGTAAAATTGCACCTAAATTAACATTTTAAAAATAATTGAAATTATGACTGATAACATTATGATTGATAACATTGTTCTCTAATATTGGGCAAGGCAGGGCAGCACTGGGATTCTGAGAAATAAAAGCATATCATGGACAGTGAGGGCACTGACAAATCTCTAAGAATTTTATATGGTTTCTGAAATATTTATGTAATTAACATTTTACCCATAAAAATTAGGAAATGCCTTGCATTATTATTATCATTATTTATTATTATTGGATTAGTGCTTCTCATGTAATTTATATAATATAAAGCATATTGTATATTGTACAGTATAAAATACAAATATACAACTCACAAGACAGCTATTTTTATTAAATTAACAATATTAGACTAGCTTTGTTTGCCAAGGATTTACCTAAATTCTTTGAACTTGAATTTTTAAAAAATTCATGTTAGTTTATAAAAAATTCTTATAAAAGAATACTTTTTCTTCTGTACATTCAAAGTACTAGAAAAATTTTAATGAGTTTTAGAAATATTTAATTTATATAAGTGTTTATTTATCCCTAAGTCAACTGGAATAAAGGATAAGTGATCTTGTACGTTTACTTGGTAATTCTATTCACAAGTAAAAAGATATTACACATACACATGTACATAAATGTTCAGATAGACTCAAATGGAGATCTTATGGCTTGAATTCTAAAATTTCAGCCATGTGTCAGGTATAAACACAAATTAAAGACTCATTGGTTTGTATAAGAGCTGGTTCTCCTTTTTGCCACACTTTATATTTTTATCAGAATTCTGTTTCTGGCAGATGGGACAAGTTGAGGTCACCTGCTCGACATAAAGGCTAAAGCTTCCTGCTAATATTTATACAGGAGGCTTTAAATTTTTTTTTGCCTTGATATATAATCTTATGGAGACTGTAGACTGAATTTTGGGTGAGGGATCAAGGAGAAACTAGTCATTTGGGATATCTTAACAGTTATCTACCTGGACAAAATATCTAGAGCATTTCCAATTAGGTTTTTCAGCATGTTGTTTTTATGCTTTGTGACCACGGAGAGCTTCCCGCCAGTGGAGGCAGGACCTAGAAGGCAACATATTTGTCCTAGACACTTAGGGGAAGAGAAGTCCTTCATCACAGATAGTTTGGGATATTGGGAAGCAATAGTAGCTTCTGTGGAGAGTTGACAGGGAGATGGGAATGAAGAAGCAAGAAGAGCTAGTGCACCCAGCTCTTTCAAGAAGCTTGGCTGTTGCTGGGGGGAGAGAAGCTGCGGAGTTGGGGTGGGGTGGGGTATTTGAAGTTAAGAAAGACCTTTTTGTTTGCCTTAAATGGGCCGTCTAAGTTATTAGCCCATGCTTCTGCTTTTATCCCACTTCCATCCGCAGACTTAGTGATGGGAAGTGTAGTGGCAGCTACTTGATCAGACTGGGGATGGGAAGGGTAGTCGAAGTTACATCCTGAGTGCAATTTGTGACCTGCAAGCAGATCCTCACCCCATAATTTTCATGTGTGTGTAGGGGAATGAAAATGCTATTACTTCGTTAAAAATAACTGTGACTGCTTGGCAATAAAAAAGACAAGGAGATCCTAACTGTGATCAACAAATGGGCAACAACGGTACGTCTGCACCTGAGTCTGTGCGTGTGCCTCGGGCTAATGCTCAGTGGAGTTTGGCAGGTGTGAGCCTGCAACAGCCGCCATTTTCTGCAGCTGAGAGCTCTGACCGCGATGTCCGTCGTGAAATACGACTATCAGTAAAGAAAATGGCTGTCCTGGGCATGCTCAGCTTTGGCAGGGCTTATTCTGGGCTTTGCCCATGTTAGCCAGCAGATGGCAAGCAAGGATCACCTGTTGGGCGTCCTCAGAAGCCTTTTGGTTTTCATGGCCCTTCCCCGCGCATTGCAGGATCATCAGTCTGTTTGAGAATGTAGCAAGCCCTGATGATTCTCTTCCCACTCCTTTGCCCCCCTACCCACGCCCCCACAGCCCCCAGCCAGCCAAAGCAGGACTTCCCTGTAGCTCAAACAATAAAGAATCTACCTGTGATGCAGGAGACCAGAGTTCCATCTGTGGGTTAGGAAGATCCTCTGGAGAAAGGAATGGCAACCCACTCCAGTATTCTTGCCTGGAGAATTCCATAGACAGAGAAGCCTGGCAAGCTACAGTTCATGGGGTCGCAGGGAGTCAGATATGACTGAGCTGCTAACACACACAGCCAGCCAAAGCAGCTGAGGGGAGAAGCCTCTTGCCAGAGAGCTGGTGCCCTGCTGGATTTTTGTGCACAGGCATTCTGAGCACCCTGGCCTGGGGAGAAGACAGGATGGCTTGGGACTTTTTAAGCAGGACAGGTGAACTGGGACTGGGGAAATTTGGAGAAAGGAGTCATGGCAACAGGATGAAGGGGACAGAAATGCCACTGTTTCCAGCTAAGAGAGGTCTTTGTCTTTTAAAACATCATTGAGGTCATCAGTAGTCATTTCCAGTAGTCATGTATGGATGTGAGAGTTGTACTATACAGAAAGTTGAGTGCTGAAGAGTTGATGCTTTGAACTGTGGTGTTGGAGAAGACTCTTGAGAGTCCCTTGGACTGCAAGGAGATCCAACCAGTCCATCCTAAAGGAAATCAGCCCTGAATGTTCATTGGAAGGACTGATGCTGAAGCTGAAACTCCAATACTTTGGCCACCTGATGAGATAAACTGACTCACTGGAAAAGACCCTGATGCTGGGAAAGATTGAAGGCAGGAGGAGAAGGGGATGACAGAGGATGAGATGGTTAAATGGCACCACTGACTTCATGGACATAAGTTTGAGTAAGCTCCAGGAGTTGGTGATGGACAGAGAAACCTGGTGTGCTGCAGTCCATGGGGTCACAAAGAGTCAGACACAAATGAGTGACTGAACTGAGCTGAAGTCATCAGGTGTTCTTGGGGACTGTGTTTGCGATGGGAGGGGAGCAGTGGTGCTGGGGTCCTCCTGAGGAGGACATGAATGCTCCCTGAGGTGGGGGCCATGCTAGGCTCTTCTGTGCCCCCCAATCCCACCTCCCCAGGAGAGGAGCCTGCTATGGTCTCAGGAGGGGATATGGGTGTGCAGTGGATGACCAAGGATTCATTCTTCCTCAGCACCTTGGTTGTTTTTGAGAAGAATGTGGTCACCAAGGTGGGAGAGACGTGGCAGGGGAGGCCTGGAGTCCTGCAAGATAATCAACAAGACCCAGCCGTACCCACCCAGCAGTGCACAGACCCCAGTACCTCAGAGCAGAGCAGCCCCAGAAATCCTGAGCAGTGCCTGGAAGTGGACAGCCCGGACAACAGGTAAGGGCTACTCTGTGCCAGGCTTCTGCTAGCCTGCCTGAACTGGAGTTTTGTCAGGGCCCACACCCCAAAGCAAATCCTAACACACTAGTCATGCCCGTTACCTTCTGCAGGTGTGATTGGCTAGGAGTCCTTGTGAAGCTGACCAGCAATGAGCATCCCAGGGGTAGGTCTCTGTTGGCTTGAGTTTGAAGCCACAGCATCAAATCTGTTACACCAAGCATGACAGACGTTTGGAGCATGAAGACCTGGGTTGGCAGAGGGATATAGAGTGCCTTTGCCACTTGTGGGGGTGGAAGATTTCTGAGGAAAGTGTGCTACAATGTGAATAAATTCTTCCACTGCCACAGCCACCAGGATGGCCTTGCATGGCAGCATATCCATGTTCCTTAGCTCCCCCAAGATCTTTCCCCAGAGTGGCCACAAGTTTGGGAAATGATATACAAATGGACTTCCCTGGTAGCTCAGATGGTAAAGAATCTGCCTGCAGCATAAGTGACTTAGGTGCAATCCCTGGGTCGGGAAGATCCCCTGGAGAAGGGAATGGCAACCCACTCCAGTATTCTTGCCTGGGGTATTACATGGACAGAAGAACCTAAACACTCCATGTGAGCCAGCTGTAGGTAACAAACAAAATGATCAGCCCTCTATCCCCACTCTCATGAAGCACACAGTGAACCAATGACCAACTACTACAGCAGTTACACCACAGTAATAACCATTAGCATTTGCTTCGAGCTGAGAATGTGCAGGCATCCTTCTGATGCTTTATGTGTACTCACTTAATTCTCACACCAACCATATGGGAAAAGTGCTATTATTATCTGTTCTATAGATAAGAAACTGAGGCAGAAGTAGGTTGAATAGCTGGCCAGTAGTTGTCCAACCAGACAGTGGCTTAATAGGGATTAAAACACAGTCAGCCCGGGGCCTGTTTTGCTAATCACCATGTCACATCTGCAGCCTCTCCATTCTTGATAAACTGGCTCATCTTATCCTTCAGGTCTCCTTGATGCTTCAGCTCTTTTGTCGCCTGAACTATTGTGTTGGCTGTGGATAAATGGATGCCAGCCACTTGCTAACTGCTCAGTCAGAAATGGATGCTGTTTCCTTCCTCTTGTACTCAGTCTTCTTTTCACTGTCTGGTTCTGTACTTTATCCCCCCACCTGTCTTTCCAGGTTCCCACGGGGCTTCCCCTCCCAGCCAGTCCACTTCCTCCAGTCTCCATGGTGCATTCCTGTGTGCTAGAGTGATATAGGACTATCTCAGGGTAACTGGGCACACTGAGGCAGGGAACCTCACCCAGCCTGGGGTGAGAAGGCAGGTACCCTGGAAGGGCTTCCCAGAGGAGAAGGTGGTGTCGTGTGCAAATGTGCCAGAGAGGTCAGATGCACATGACATAGTCCCTAAAGATGGGGCTTGGGAGCTGGGCAGGTGCTAGATTATGATTGTTCTCTACAATCCCCACTCTTAGACTAGTTGAAGTCCTGTGCACTGGATTTTCTGGCAAAGGGGTGGTAGCCCAGAGGCTAGGGCAGGTGGATGAAGCCACACTCAGGACATTATCTTAGTGGCACCATGTTGGAGAGAAGCCAGAGTTAACCCAGGGCAGTGTGTTCCTGTAAAGCTGGGCTGAAGATGTTAGACAGGGAGTTGACATGAGGTGATGGCACAAATGGGGAAGGCTCAGGGATGGAACCTAAAAGAATTCCCTGAATAGGCAGGCAGCTGCAGCAGCCTTTGGTATGGGACTGCTGATCCAGGAGCAGGCAGAATAAAAGCAAGTAATGGCCTGACCAGAAAAACACCTTGTGAGCTGGCTAGGAGGTCCAATTCCAGGCCAAGGGTTGTGTGTTACACCAAAGGGTTGAGATTCAGAAAAACCATTATACCCATAAGTTTTCTTCCTCTTCTTATGGCAGGTGACTTCCAGAATGAGGTCCATCCACATCTCTTCCTTGGTGATGCCTAAATTAATTTGTCCCTCTCTTCCTCAGCTTTGTATTCTCCAGAGACTTCACTGGAGGAAGGGGGCAGGGAGCTCATTCCTGGAAGGGGCTGAGTCTGTCAAGTTCATGCTAGCCCTATAGCTATGCTATAACCAAGTGAGTCACAGGCCAAGGCCCTTGGCTGTAGGAGTAGTTATGGGCACATGCTGGAAGGTTGGGGTCTTGCCTCTGACTTACAAAATGAGTGCTTCTACCCATTGATCTCAGGATCCTCAAAGAACAGAAGCTCAGTGATCTTCAAGGTTTGTTTAAAAAACACTGGCATTCTTTTAAACTCCTTGACATAGCAGTTTTGGCATTAGCCCCTGATAACCCTGAGTGACTCTGCAACACATCAGTTCTCAATGTTGACATACTTGCCCCTCCCTCCACTTCTTTCAGGATGAGAAACCCCTCGGGCTGCATGGTCTCAGTTCCCAGGCCTGCCCCTTCTGAGCAGCATCCTATTCACATGCCAGCCTCCCCAAGTGAACTGGAGCCCAACTCAACCAGGTAAGAAGAGACCATCTGAGAGATGTTCTTTGGGCTATTCCCTGGAGCTAAAAGACTCAGCTTTTGTCTCATGCTACTTCCTTGACATTAGTTCTAGTGTCTACTGCAATTCCCAGCAACCTGTTGGTCAAGGGGCCATAAAGTGTGGCCCAGGTTCCCCTAGTATAAACTCCTGTGTGAAGGCCTGAATGGAGTCTCCCAGTGAGAAGCTGATGTGCCACTTTCTAGGGCTCTGCTACCCTTTGGACCTTGCTAGTGTCTCTTGGGGAACATGCTTGAAAAGGCCAAAGAAATACCTCTGAGGCCAGGGCCTATGTTGTCTGTCTCTCTCATGTTATCTGTTGTGAGAAGAGGCACATACCTACTGCCTCACCTCTGCTCCTGGCCCCCATGCCATGTTAGAGTTCAGGAAGGGAGTCATTGCAAGGAGGCTGAGTGAGGTGTGTGTGTGTGTGTGTGTATGTGTGTAGGAGAGATCAGAGGAGCCTCTACTGCCATCAAGCCAGCAGGCTGGAATGCAGAGCATGAGAATGGGGCCAAATGTGGGGTCATTATGAGTCTATCATGAAGTAGACCTTGTTTTCAATAATGCCAGTGGCTTGTCCAGGGTGAGGCAACTTCTCAACCTCTGGAACTCCATGAGTGAGAAGGGAGAGAAAGGAGAGATTAGATTGCAGGTGAAGATTTGAATATCTAAGATTGAGACTTATAGGCAACCTCGGTCCCAGACAAAGGGGAAACAAAATGTGGTGAGAGAGGAGGATAGAAAGTCCACTGGAAAAAAAAAAGAAAGCCCACTGGACTGAAGTCTCAGGAGGGTAGTGTACCACCACTGGCTGTAGGGAGCCTCTTTCTAGAGCTATCATATCTGCATACAACTGGCAATACCCATGAACTTTGCTTTCAGCCCAAGTCCACTATATGGGGGTTCTCCCTGCCCTGGACCCCTGCTTTAGATCAGGCCCAGTCCCCTGGAATCTTCCAGTATCCAGTTTTCTGTTCTGTTATGCTTTTTCTACAGCAAAGGGATTCTCTTTGTGAAGGAGTATGTGAATGCTGGTGAGGTATCTTCCAGGAAGCCACTGTCTTCATTCTATGGCAGGTAAGAAGTCCCAGATCTTTCATATCATGGCCTTCCCCTGCCAGGCCCTGTGTTGTTCTCATTACTGCATCCCCAGTACCTCACTAAGTACATGGCCCGAGTACCTTCATTTATTGTATAGGTGGATGATTTAATCGCCCATGGATAAGATATACATTTCCAGCTGTTCTACCTAACTTGATGTCTTGTGCTCCGCTTTTATCATTACTTCATCCTATGCTCCACTTCCAGCCTCATCCATTTCTACCTGTCTTTCTCAGTAGACTACAAGCTTTCTTTTTGTGAAATCCTGAGAGTATCACTCTTGATAGAGCTGTTGAGGCCCTTAAGAATTGTCTAGTTAATTCCATCCTTCCAGAACTCAGAGCTCCTCTCTTCAGATCCCATGCTCCTTCCAGCATGCCAGTTTGCTTCATTTGAACACACATTTGACTGTGTGTGTTCACACAGATACATGCATAACTTTCCACTCATCTTCTCTTTGCTTGCTTCCTGATGCTGTACTGAAGTCTACCTCTGTGCCACCTCAGCTAAAAACTAACCCACACTGAGACAGTGTCCTCCTGGGAATTTTTAAAAATGACACATCCCCTCACTTCTGGGGTTAGGATTTTAGTAATAGAAAGGAACATCCTGGCCTTATTTCAGGATTCGGCCTCTGGGGATCCCAGGCCAGCTTTCACTGCTGCTGTGGAATGATGAGCATGGGCATGAGGATCAAGTTCAAGTAGACTCAACCCTCATTTGTTGGGTCATTTTGGGCAAGATGGTCACAGTTTCTTCATTTGTAACTCCTTAGAATGATTTTTCCCCAGTAGCTTTTTTGAAATATAATTCATATCTCAAAATTCACTCTTTAAAGTGTACAGCCCAGTCATTTTTGGTACATCCACAATGTTGTGAGATCATCACAGCTATCCAATTCCAGAAATTTTTATCACCCAAAAAGAGAAATGCACACCTATTAGCAGGTCTCTCCCTCCCCCCACCAGACACACACACCACCAGCCACAGCCCTTGGCCACCACTATTTTCTGCCTCTATAGACTTTTCAGGGAGGTTTTGATATGAGAAATACTGTTATGAGATATGAGAACTACTGTTTACTGTTATAAACCTCCAGCACCCTCAAGAGAGCTATCTTTGCCTCTATGAACACTGTCTATGAATCTGGTATTTCTTCTTCAAGTCCCACCAGTACTTTGTTTAATTGAACATTTAGAATTGTGTAGCTCAGTGTGTTTTCCCCTTTTGCTTTACATTCCAGGAGGTTTAGAAATAAGCTTAGTGCTCAAAAGAAATCAGAAGCTGGGCTGAAATTCTAGTTCACTCCTTTTACTGCAAGCATGACCGTAGCCAGGTCACTTACCTCAGGAGGTCATCACACAGCTCCTATGAGAATGGAAGCTTCACCAAAGCATGTCCTAGAGCTTGTAGCTAGTTTTTCTTCCTTGGAAATAATTTTTAATCATTAGTTTTTATATAAGAAGTCATATTATTGAAAAATAAAGACATACAAAGGAAAAAAGCCACCCTGAATCGCACTCTGTAACTCAAGCACAGGTATTATGTTGGAATGTTTCCTTCCTTTTTTGTTCCTGTTCTTAGTGTCTGATTTCTGCTGTGAGTGGGCTCCTGGTGACTGTCACATTATAACCCAGGCACATATGTGGGGAGAAAAGCCATGGTCCTTTCCCCCTGGTCAGTGAAAGTGACAGTTACAGCCTCCAGAATCCTAGCCACACACTTGTCATCTTCCTCATCATGGCAGGTCTTCTTTGCCCCCAATGCAAGGGATCTTCTCTGCAAGAATTATGCCTTGGTGGCACCCAGTTTAAAGCTTCCCCTACCATTTAGCATAACAGACAATGGCAAGCCAGGCAATCACGTCTCAGCTTGTGGCCACAGGGTTAATCAGAAAAGCATTGTCCACTAATGACTGCAGTAGTAATCTGCCTCCCATTTTTTGCCCTCCTCTCTCCCATCACACTCCCTGAAGCACTGGCAGCAATGAGGACTCATGCAATATGGAGAAGAAACTCTCATATGACGGTACTCTGTACTCTGAGAGGTAAGTCTGCTGTGTTACCAAGGAGCACACAGGTCTACAGACGAGAAGCAGCTGAGGGAGATGTAGCCATTAAGTCCATTTGCTTTTGTCTACTGCTTTGCTACTTCTGATCCATTTCCAGATGTGATGTGTCACACCACAGCATAGGGCATGCTTCCCTCATCCAGATGTCACACTTGTGGCAACCAAAGCCTTTGAATCCAGCTAAGACCAGAAGGCAAACACAGTGAATCAGTGACAGAGCTAGGATGAACCCCAGGGCCCTGAATGCTCTGCCATCTAACTGTGAGCTGGAACTGGCGGTGGTAAAATACAAGGGAGGAGCAGAGCTGTGACGAGGGCAGGTGTCTTTTTAGCAACAGTGTCAAGAAACTGAGCCCTGGGCCAGCAGCAGGGCAGGCAGGGACGTTCAGCAAGTTCTGTCTGAGGGGGAAAAGCAGGGGTGACTCCAGGAACAAAGGCAGAAATCCTGGAACTGGGGAGATACTCAATCTACACGTCAGTATCCAGGACTTCATTATGAGGTCCCAGCAGGCTCCACAGCCAAACTCACTTTGTGATAGTCCTTGGGTCCTTGCTGTCCCTATGATATTCCAGGCAGGACCCAGTAATCCCAGGCATGAAGAGAAGGGCCATCAAGACAGGGAGCTGGGTAAGGCATATAAGGGCATGTCTCCTGTAGGAGAAGACATGGGTCTTCCTGTTCTAGAGGGGAAAAGCCCACCATGCAGATATGTTTGGCAGGGGGACAGGGAGAAGCAAGCTGCCTGAAATAAGAATCACATTGCAGTGTCCACACATATGATAGAGAGTAAGGTGAAGATATATGACTGGTTTCTGGAAACAGTGTGAGGGTCTACAATGGGCTGAGGTCCAGTGTGGCCCAAGGCTATATATGACCAGTTACACACCACAGGTAAAGATGTCAGGCCGCCTGCATCAAAGCACAGAGTCTGCCTGTATCACATCACAGAAGTCTGCATACTAGCCTGACCATGGATTCTTCTTTTTCATTTTCCAGAACAAGTGGAGGGATCTGTACTTACTGCAACCGGGAGATCCGAGACTGTCCAAAGATCACCCTAGAACACCTTGGCATCTGCTGCCATGACTATTGCTTTAAGGTAAGAAAGAGGGGTGGTGTTGCCGAACATCATCCAGAGCTGGGGATTCCTTTTGGGTTCAGGGAGAGTGGAGAAGGCTTGATTTCTGTATGCTCATGCTCCATCTCGAGGGCTTTGCAGAAGTGGGAGCTGTGTGAGCTCTCAAGTCTAAAGGAGTTAATGAGTGTTGGCAATTCTATGTGCTTAATACTGTGAGGGAAACAAAAGCAGTCTTATGGGGAAAGACTATTCCCAACAGAGGGCCAACAAGTGCAAAGGCCTTGAGGCAGGAGCATGGAGTATTTTAGCTCACATGGCCTGAATAGCATGAGTGAGAGATTAGCGGTAGGAGATAAAGTCACAAGGATGCCGAAGAACTGGGTCATGTAGGTGTTGGAGGACACAGAGAGACTTTAGATTTCATTCTAAATGAAGCTGGAACCTACTAGAGGGTTTGGGTGGTAGAAACACAAGGTCTGACTGAAGCTAGAGAAAACAAAACAGCCACTTGATTAGGGAGTTGGCATGGCAGATGTCAAGATGGTGGCTGGATTGGGGATACTGTTTGAAAATAGAGCTGGCAGTCTGTGGGGTGTGAAAAAATGTGAGGAGTCAAAGGACACTCCAAAGTTTGGCGCCCAGCCATTACCTGAAATGATGGTGGTGCCTTTTACTGAGAAGGGAAATACTGGAGGGGAGCAGGTTTGAGCAAAGGGGAGGTGTAGATGAGTGAAATTTCAGGGAGAGCTACATGGGGAGCGTCTGTGGTCATATGGATATGTGTGTTTGTGTTCCAGGGAAAGGCCAGGGCTGATGAAATCATCTAGGGTGTGGGTAGGTGGGGATGGGGGCTGACACTGAGCCTTGTGTCTTTCTAGTGTTTAGAGGTTGGGAAGAGGAGGGGGTCTACAGAGGAGGATGAGAAGTAACACAGAATGTAATGCCCCAAGTGACACAGTTTTTCCAGAGAGTCCAGTGGTCACCAGTGTCAGTGGTTGCTGAGAGATCGAATGGGATGAAGCCTGAGGACTGTGCTTGAAATTTGCAGCATGGTGGTCGTTGACCTCAGTTGGAAGAGTTTTGGTGGAGTGATAGGGATAGAAGCCTGACTGGAGTGGGCTCATGTGGGAATGGACAGAGTCACTCTGAAACACTTTCCTGATGGGTTGGCTTTATAAGGGAGCAGTGCAAGTGGACAGTGGGGCAGAGGTGCCAAGCATGGGTTTATGCTGATGGGAATGGTAAGAGTAGCAAGCAGACACTGATGATGCAGGAGAAACAGATGCTGATGGTGATCCTGATGCACATCTGGAGGAGAGAAAGATGGGTCCCATGTCCCACATGGCAGGGACAGAAAAGGCTGAATCTGTGGGTCACTATGGAGAGGTTCCCAGGTTGGTGGGTAGAAGGATGAGGAACTTCTTCAGTAGTTGCCTCTGTTTTTCTCAGTGAATGAGAAAACAGGATTACCTTTGAGGGATGGGGAGGAGTGTTGGACACTTGAAAGGAAAGGGGAGGATTTGAAAATTGTCTCAGAGACAAGGAGGGTGGATGGGCCCTGCAGAGCCTGCTTGAAGGGAGGACTCATGCATTCCTTTGGAGACCAGTTAGCATGTAGTGTGTTGTTCCCTAGCCAGGCTCAGCCACAGAGGTGAAACAGGGACACTAGCATTTACTGGGGCAGAGGTTATACCAGGTTTAGCACGATTTAGTCTGTGCTCAGGGAACAATAACAGTGAGGCAATGGCAGAGACTATCCAAGTGAGTTGGAGGACATGGAAGTCAAGGAGAGGGGCGAATGACTTATTGGTTATGATGAGGTCTAGTGCAGCAGTTCTCACACTGGAGCATGTGATTCACACTTTCACTATCCCCTGAAGGGCTTCTTAAGACAGAGTGCTGGGCCCCAGCAAGGTTTCTAACTCAGTGCATCTGGGTGGGACCTGAGAATTGGCTTGTCTAAGAAGTCCAGACAATGCTGAGGCTGCTAGTCCACAGAGAGTCTGGCCAGGGTAGTGGCTGAGGTAGAGAGGGGCCCAGGACATTGGAGACAGGAACAAAATGCTAGGTGGTTGGAAGCCCTTCCATCTGCGCGGATGCAGAATTGACTCAGGAGTAGAGGTGCAGGGAGAGACTGTGACGTGTGGTTTGGCAAAAACATTGTTTTCCTGATTCCTGGACTTACGTGAAAAGTTATGAAAAAACTGTTTTCAACAATTAAATACCAATAAATTGGATAACTGGGAAGAAATGGATGCATTCCTAGAAACATACAACATACTAAGATGGAACCAAGAAGAAATTGAAAGCTTGGAGAGACCAATAATAAATAGACTGAATCAGCAACCAAGCACCTCTCAACAAAGAAAAACTCAGGGCCAGGTCTTCACAGGCAATTCTAACAAATATTTAAAGAAAAAATAATACCAATCCTTCTTAAACTCTTCCAAAAATAGAAGAAAGAACACTTCCAAACTCATTTTATGAAGCCAGCATTATCCTGACACCAAGTCAAGCATAATATTAGAAATAGGGCTATGCTATGATCCAGCAATCCCACTTCTATGTATATACACAAAGGAATTAAAATCAGGATCTCAAAGCAGTCTCTGCACTGTCTGTTCACTGCAGCATTGTTGATGATAGTCAAAACATGGAAGAAATCTAAATATGCAGTGACTGATGGATAAAGAAAATGTGGTATATACATTAAAATGGGATATGATCCAGCCTTTACAGACAGAAGGAAATCCTGTCATTTGCAGCAACATGGATGAAATTGTAGGACATTGTGCTAAGCAAAGTAAGCCAGACAGAGAAGGGCAAACACTTCTTAGTACCACTTATACGAGGAATCTAAAATAGCAAAATCCTTAGGAGAGAGTAGAATGGTGGTTACTGGGAGCTTGGAGAGGAGGTGAAATGGGGAGGTGATGGTCAAAGGATAGGGTGTCAGGTATGCAAGATGGGTTAGTTCTAGAGATCTACATGGCACAGTGTCTGTAGTTAATAGTATCATATTATATAATTAGAACTTGGCTAACAGAGGAAAAGAATGTTAAATAAAAAATCCTAGAGTGCTTTTTCAACTTTTATTTATATACCCTAATCACAGAGCACCCCTGTTAAACACAGAACAGAATTACCTAAGCAACTCTTGGCACATTTGTTCCCACAGAGCCCAGTGTTGGAGGAAAGGTACAGTTGGAGTGGGTGGGCATCCAGGGAAGGCTTTGTGAGGGAGGTGGGTCTGGAGTCAGAGATGAAGACATGTCCAGGGGTATTTTCCAGGTGGCTAAACAGGTATCCATCATGCGTGCAGAGGGAATGAGAAAGAAGAGGCCAGCAGGAGGCTGGCAGGCATGGGAGGAGGAGGCACACAGTGGCAGGAATTTTAAACTTGCCTGACTGGGTTGCACACAGGGCAGGGAAACTTAGAATTGTGGCAAAACAGTGAGACCTGGTATTCTTGGGAAATTCCTAGAATGTGGGCAGGGTGCCTGAGATCCACCCCTGGAGGCCGTGAGCACAGAGGTGGAAAGGATATCACTTTCACAAGATCACAGAGCTGCTCAGAACTGAAGGTCAAAATCCCGGCTCCAATATCAGAGTGAATGTTGTCCAAGTTGTACTCTGCAGCATCCCAGGAAATGCCATTCCACTGCTCAGGTTCATCTGTATAAATTCATCTGTCACTGTCCTTTATCGGAGGTTTATCTTACCTCTTTTAGATTGACATAACATTTTAAAACACTAGTTTGTATTGTTATGTTTTGGAATAAAGAGAGGACACTTAATGTCCACAGCATCATAACAGCCTTTTAGACTCCTTGTTCTCCACAGAGCGAGGCATGTTGCAAGTCGGGGCTGTTGATTTTTTTTTTTTTTTTTTCTGTTAGAAGAGGTTATCCTCTAAATGCATCACCACCACTAGTTGGCTAAGTTGAGGTTCAAGCCCTGGCCTACAGTGACTAAAATGACAGAGGGCTCATACAGTGAAAAAATGGCCAGGAGACAGGAACTGAAAGGTAGAAGAAGAAAGACGTCAGAGAGGTGCTGGATGAGAATGAGCAGAGGGACTTAGGGATCCTAGCAGCTGATCTCCACTACTTTCAGCCGGAAGCAGAAGGCTTGTCCAGGGTGTGCCTGGAGACAGCTGGGGTCCCAGACATATGGGGATTCTTGGTCTCCTCTTATTTGAGACTGTATGCAGGCCCCTCTGCTCTAACCTCTCATACCAGGAGGGTCTGCAGCAGATGGATAGCCATTTCATCCTTTAGAAGTTGTTTGGAGAGGCAGGCCAGAGGGGCTGGACTGCTGAAATCACCTTCCCTTTCATTGCGCCTTCATATCACCTTCCTTTCACTTTCAACATCACAATTAAGGCTCTCTGATAGATGAGGAAAAAGAGCCTCAGTAACTCATCCAAGCTCAGCCAGCTAAGGAGCAGTCGATTTAGGGCTCAAACTCAGGCCCAATTCTGAAACCTGGGCTCCTAACGACTGTGTGGTCATTCTGCCTGTTAGTTTTTGTTTTACTGTTGCTTTTGTTTTTGTTTGGGCTTTGTCTCTGTTTATGCCAGTTTTAAATTGTCTGCTTCAAAGTCCAGGATGTGACATCAGCTTGGTGCCTGCCCACTCCACTCATTTAGATTGCTGCACTTATATGTTGACCTCTAGCTTGTTTTCTCTTTCAGTGTGGGATTTGCAGTAAACCAATGGGTGAGCTTCTGGATCAGATCTTCATTCACCGTGATACCATCCACTGTGGGAAATGCTATGAGAAGCTGTTCTAGGTGGGTGCTGCCAAGCAGCAGGAAATTTACTAAGGGGAAGAAATGTGCCCTAGTGTCTCCCTGAGTCTTGACCTGAGGCACTGCTATCTCTCCTAGCCTTTATGTTCAGGGGGCCTGAGTCCTTGTGTCCCTATGCCCTTTGACACTTTGAAGTCTTAGGTGGTACAGATGAAGACCTTTCCCATGGACATTTCCAAGCTGCAGAAGCCCCAGTCTCTTCCTCTCAAGGAGCACCTTCCATGCGGCAGCTCAGCTAAGCCCACTAGCTGCCCTGCTAGATCATTGGCCCATCTGGGGACGAGGAAGTAAAGACCTAAAAAGGAAAAGGACATGGAGAAGCACTTAGCTTGTAGATGGCACAACCAGGGCCTCAACCCAGGACTTCATATTCAGCTTCTCTGCCACAGTCCCCTGGGCTGCCTCCAGCATTGCTCAGAGAGCATCAGATCAGGACTCAACAGCCAAGATAGTCAGTAAAACAAGATATTTAGCTGGGGACCAGCAGCAGGTAAAGGCCAGGATAAGTGGGCATGTGTGGGAAGTGATGGTGCTGTCCTGGTGCTTGGGCAGCTTCTGGTCACGTTGTCAACTCTGCTTGAACACAGGTTTGCATGCTAAAAACCAGTAGAATTGACCCTAGTGTCTGAGCTTCATGGGGCCTGGTGATCCTGGCAGCCCATCCTCCTTAGCACCTGTTCAACTAGAAGCACAGGACAGAGTATCTCCCTTGAAGGCAATGGGAATGGGTAGCAACCAGGCCCTCCACCACCTACGAGTCTGTTCTACCTTTTCTCCAGAAGACACATTGATCTGGACTATCACTTCCCATGCCTGGAGTAGTCGCCCTCCCCAAGAGTCTCTGACTGCTCATTGGATTGGGTGTGTGTTTCCAATCTCATGGATACTTCTATTTTCTTTTACTTCCTCCAGGCTGAGAAGAAAGTGATGACTCCTGGACAAGTTTGACTATTCCCAGTTGCCCCAAGTTGCTGGCTCTTCTTCCCTCACTTCCTCCCTCATGCTTCAGATTTGTTCATGTTTTTGCCCTTCTTAAGTTGAACTTGCTTATATCCAGTAGCATGTCTTGATGATGTTATGATAATCCCTTGTGTGTGTACCTTTTCATAGCTGAAAAAGCACTTCCCATCCATGATCTTACTTCAGGTTCAAGCAAAGAGTGTTGAACCATAATTCTGTTTTGACTTCCCTAAGACCAGTCAGCTTCCTGATGAGTTTAGGTGGCCTAAGTGTGCCTTTGGGACTTGAAAGCAGAAGGAGACCCCCCTGAAGCTTCTTAGGGGCCAGGGTAAAGAATGCCGATGATCCCTGGTGGGTAAATTGCAGACACTGAATGCTAGGGATTGACATAGGTGAATGTTTAACTTGTCTATTTAGCATATATATTTTTGGACTCTCCATATCCTTTTACAACTAGTTTGTTGCTTTCAATTGAGTTACATAGCAGATTTTAGTTACCTCCTCCTACCTACCTTTCAGTATAGCTGAGTTCTTCCCCGCAGGCATGTGGGCATGTATTAGAAAGTTTACACATTAGGTTTAAATTCTCTATGATGTAATTCTGAAGAGGCTACTGACCAAATGGACACCTGTGTCTGAATTTTGATAGCTGATTGATACCTTAGACCTCAATTTCCAACCCCTAAAGTGTATACAGGGATCCCCTAAAGTAGGTCTTAGAGTGTATAGACTCCAGTAAGATTATGAAGGGAGGAAATCAGCTAGCATTCTTAAGGCCTTACTATGTAGCAGGCATTATAACAGAGTGATGGCATTAATCCCCGTTCTAGTCTTGTGAATAGGGTGTTCTTGTCCCCAGTTTGCAAAAGAGGATATTGAGGCTCAGATAAGCAGTCAGAACCATTGCTGTGTCTCTCCAGTAACTGTAACCATAGTCCTGAGCCTGTGTGGAGGTTAACCTAGTCCTCCTGGGGAATCTGCCCCCCTCAGACCTTCCCTGAGGCACATTTTTACAAAGAGAGGCAGGTGGGAAATTGCACTCCTCCTCTGGGCATCCTGGGTAAAATACAAGAAGAGACAAACTGGCCCTCCTCACCCCCCCTTTCCATGAAAACACTTCTGAACTGAAATACTCTTCGCTGGGAAGAGATTTGACTCACAGGTCTTCCCAAAGAAGAGCTTGTCAACCAAGGGGAAGCTCCAGTGGGCTAGCTGATCTGAGCACAGGGCCCTCAGTGATGTCCCATTTTCCAGTCCAGACAGATCCCAAGCTAGCAGCAACTACCAAGACCCCAGGAACTTGGAACAGGGACTCCTACTGGCCTGCTGGACAGATGTAGGCCCGTGCAACTGGGCTCCTCCACCTTTGGTACTGGGATTACTGTGTAAATTGGGCTTCCCTGGTGGCTCAGTTGGTAAAAAATCTGCCTGCAATGCAGGAGATCCTGGTTCAATTCCTTGGTCAGGAAGATCCACTGGAGAAGGGATAGGCCACACACTCCAGTATTCTTGAGCTTCCCCTGTGGCTCAGCTGGTAAAGAATCTGCCTGCAATGTGGGAGACCTGGGTTTGATCCCCGGGTTGGGAAGATCCCCTGGACAAGGGAAAGGCTACCCACTCCAGTATTCTGGCCAAAAGAATTCCATGGACTGTGTAGTCCATGGGGGTCACAAAGAGTAGGATGCGGCTGAGCGACTTTCACTTTCACTGTGTAAGTTCCACAAAAGGACAAACTGGCAGTTTCTCTGATTAAAAATGAGGGCCTTTTCTCTTGATCTCGAAGAGTTTGGGCTGCCTTTCTGAGTGTCTGGTGTCCTCCGCTAGCGTTCAGAAGTTGTTTTGTGGATGTTGCTCCACATTAAAATAACATTTTTTTTTTTGATGAGCCTGTGGGGGAGAAAGTGGTCTCCCCATCCTATTCTTCCACCATTTTGGGACCACCCCTTCTCTTGATTTAATTAGAAAATGTCTCTCCATCTATGTCCAGTTTCTGAGCCCTGTGCACATTGGATGGTGGACTTGTTCTTCTTGCAAAATGATCAGAGAAGAACATTCCATTTATTTACATGGATGTGCATCAGATTTGCTCTAGATGGGAAAATTGGCACAGCATGCCTCGTACTGACACAAAATATGAGCTGGTTTTCCTCAAGACTAGCCCTCAGCCTGGGACTTGGCACATGGTAGGGATTGACACATAGATGCTGAATGAATCAGTGAAAGGGAAAGAGGTCCAAGATAGGCTGGCTTCCCCACCTTCAAGATACACTCTGCCTTTAAGGGAGTTTTAGAACCAGTGTGCAAGATACTGATTTTAATCTGAAAAAATCTCTTTCGTGGTTGAAATGGCTCACATTTCTGCAGACTTAAGGAAGAGAGGTGGTTGCATTACACTTTGCTTCTTTTTAGTTGCCTAGAATTTTTAATCATACTTGCTTGACTCACAGTAACGTACACAAACAATAAATGGTGAGATACTTCATATGTAAATGTTAAGGTTTCCTTTTTTTAAATGTAATAACTTGGTGCATTTGGCTGTGTGATTAATTTTCTCCTATTATTTGAAGCCATTCTCTTTACAAAATCAAATAAATACTTTTAAGAAGTACCAAATATAAAGAGCTAAAAAAAAAAAAAACCCCAGCATTATCTAGAAACTATACATGCACTAGAGGTGTGCAATTCTTGACCTGTCAGATCTTTTTTTAAAAAAATTAGTTTTATTGGAGTGTAGTTGCTTTACAGTGTTGTGTTAGTTTGTGTTGTACAGCAAAGTGAATCAGCTATACATATACATATATCCCCCCTCCCTTTTGGAGTTCCTTCCTATTCAATAGACCTGTCAGATTTTTTTAGACCTGTCAGATCTTAATGAGTAATGTTTTATTCTTTTGGGCCCATCCTTTCATTGCTGATAGGTGGCTGCTTCATCCTTATTGAGCACTTGCAATGACCAGGACCACAGTCCCTTACAAGCCCATTCTGTCTCTGGAAATGCATTCCTCAGTTGAGTTACAACCTGTTCCCTTTAACTATCATCCACTGATAATCTATAATCCCTCTCTTGTATGCTAGCTCCTAAAATACGTAAATATGCTTATTGGATTCTTCCTCTGTCAACTCTTCCCATTTAGCACTCCTGTTCCCATCAACTCTGGCAGTAATTCTGAATAGACATCTCTCCAACACCCTCCTCAAAGGTGCCCCCTCAACCACACATCCCAACCCATTCCTCCAGATGTGTACCAACAGGAAAGACTTTTCATCTTGTTCATTAGGGCTAGTGGCCCAGGCTGTCAGAATCCTGTTGAACAGCCATTCTGTGTATTAGGTGATCCATGCTTCCAGGTTTTGTACCCGAAAATATAATTTACATGCCATCTATGTCTTGATCCCACCTGGGGCCAAAAAGGGTTGATCAGGAAATCAGCCCAAAGATAGAAGACATGTCAGAGAAATCCTTCCACTACTGAGTAGGGATGTTGGGACCCAATATTCAGTTGATATTGAACTAGTATTCCTGTAGCTACATTCTCACTGCACCTTCAGCCACCATCTTGGCTACATGAGTACCATTGGGAAATGAAGAAGATGCTTAAGCAATTCAAAGGACAAGAACTATAACAATAGCTCCTAACCAGATATTTCTAGGAATCTATTGGTGATAGTATGTGATACAAACACCCACACTCCACCCAAATAGGGTAGTGTTATTTTGAAAAATGACTTAGCAGAGCTGGTTCCCAGCAAGCCAGTTGATCACCATACTCAGCCTCCACTATTCCTCCTTCCCCTCTACAGATCCACACCTATGAGGGCCCTCAACCCATACACCCCACATGGGGTCCTCTGGGGGACTCTACTTATGAATGTATTCCACCTGTGAATTTCCACAAAACACATTCCTCTTGTCCTGTTTTTCTGCACAATATCTTTCCCCCATGAATTTCCCAGTGGAGGAAATCTTCCACCAGGGGACCCAACAGTGGTTATATTGAATTTGAAGTGGAGATTGCCACCCGGTCATTTGGGACCCCTCTTGGCACTGAATCAACAAGACAGGTGTTTTTACCTGCTGGCTGACTGCTCCTGATTATTGAGGGGGAATGGAGTTACTACTACACCGTGGAGGCAAGAAGGACCATATCTGGAACCTAAGAGAAAAAAATGAAAGTGTCTCTTAGTGTTCCCATATCCAATAATATAAGGTAATGGATGGTTATAATGACTCACGCAGGGCCAGTAAGAGATCAGATTGGTTAGGAATAAAGATTTGTATCTTACCTCCACATAAACAACCACAATCAGCTAGATGAGGTCATAGGGAATTGAAGTGCTAGTGGAAGAAGGAAGTTATAAATACTGAGTATGACCTCATGGCCAGTTGCCAAAATAACAACTATAGAAGCTACACATACTTTATCTTGCTTTGTTATTATATGGTTGAATCTCATGCCCATTAATTTTTATTTCTCCCATTTCCAAATGCTGTATTTGAATTGTGTGGGTGGTACTTAATAACCTGTAACCTATAGAGTACAGTATATCAAAGTGTAATTATGGCAGAACTAGAGAAGAAACAGACATCCCCCAGAGAATGAGAGTGTATCTAATGGGACTTTTGCCGTCCCGCCTTCCTGGAGAAGACAGAGGTGCATTCACCTGTATGAGGAATGGTTGCATCATGCTAAGCAGAAGCATGGTGTTGCTACTGTAACCATTTGGAAGAAAATCATGGAGAGAGAAGTATTATGGATGATGAGTGGTCAAAGAGTTGGACCGTGTTGGATCGGCTGTTAGCAACTAGGCCACATCTCTGCCCCTTTGTACAATTTCTACTCAATATATGGGATAGTCCTAGGAACTACATGTTCTAGAATCCCTTATCAAAGTGCCTCCAGGTTTGATTACCCAGCTACTAGAGTACTTTGAGAGAAGAAGAAGCCCTTATTCCCTGGCAGCAGCACTGGGCACTAAGGAGTGTCAAAAAGAGGTTATACCTGGTTTCTTTCCCAGTGACTTCTGGGAAACCTCCTGAGAATCATCCATGACAGTCCTGCCTGCAGCTGAAATCACTGGGGGCTTTTCCCTAGTGTATCAGCAGCAGCCTCCCTCCCCTTCACTGCTCCAACCCTTCTACTGGTTGTGAAAGCCACTGGTTTCCTATTCTCAACCCTTCCTGCTTAGGGAAGAGTGGCACTGCTTTTCTGATGGGCTACCCTGTTAATGCTGTCTCCACGCAGCCTTCCTCTGCGCTGTATACCCTGCCTGTGAGTGGCTTCTGCATCATGTCACCTGTCCCATGAAAAACCCCGCACCAGGCCTTCCTCACTGTACACACCAAACCCCTTCTGCACAGTGCTGTAGCCCAAGGAGCACCTTCTGTGCCAGACCCATCACCTAATGACATCTGCAGGATTCTTTTTTCTCTGAACATCCTCTGAACTCAGCCCCACTCATGAATGCCCCCTGTGTTCCCTCCTCATCCCATCCCTCACTGCCCAGGAACTCCTGTCTGCTGACCTGCTCCTCTGGGTGCCCACTATATTGTTAAGAGTTACAGATATCTTAAGATAAATGAGAAAGGGTTTCTTTTATCCAGAATATAGAGCATGAAAGCATCAGCAATGTTCCAAACAAAACCCATAATCATCCTTCATCAGTTAGTTAAGTCCTATGTAATTAATTCTCATTCTGCTCAGTCTTGGGTTAGCAGCCTCATGAACCTATCAGCTTATACCCTAGAGTTCTGAAAACTCTGGCTCACTGCAGTGATAGGATTTCAAAGTTATTTAAGTAATGGCATCAGAAACTCGTGCCTCAGAACATTTGGCAAAGTTCTTTTCCTGAGGGTCTGAGACAGTCCCTTTTTCTTGAAGAGAAAGCATTGTGCCCTGTAGGTGATTGCAAGCGTTTTTGGGGAAGCATAAGTGCAAGACAAAAGATTTAAAATGCCATAGTTAAAGATCTGATGAGAGTTCAACACAAAAATAATGCAACTGACAAGGAAATTTGGTTGTTTCTGTGGTGTGCAACAATTAAAAAGATAACTAGAATTACGATTGCTAACACTACACTGTTTGTTGTTGTTCAATCCTAAGTCGTGTCTGACTCTTGAAACCCCATGAACTGCAGCATGCCAGACTGCCCTGTCCTTCACTATCTCCCGTAGTTTGCTCAAACTCATGTCCATTGAGTTGGTGATGCCATCCCACCGTCTCATTCTCTGTTGTCCCCTTCTTCTACTGCCGTCAATCTTTCCCAGCATAACAGTCCTTTCCAATCAGTCGGCTCTTTGCATCAGGTGGCCAAAGTATTGAAGCTTCAGCTTCAGCTTCAGCATCAGTCCTTCCAATGAATATTCAGGGTTGATTTCCTTTAGGATTGACTGGTTTGATCTTGCAGTCCAAAGGACTCTCAAGAGGCTTCTTCAGCACCACAGTTTGAAAGCATCAATTCTTTGGTGCTCGGCCTTCTTTATGGTCCAGCTCTCACATCTGTACATGACTACTGGAAAAACCATAGTAGTAATAGTGTTAGTCACTCAGTCGTGTCCGACTCTTTGTGATCCCACAGACTGTAGCCTGCCAGGCTCCTCTGTCTATGGGATTCTCCAGGCAAGAATACAGGAGTGGATTGCCATTCCCTTCTCCAGAGGATCTTCCCAATCCAGGAATCAAACCCAGGTCTCCTGTGTTGCAGGCAGACTCTTTACTGTTTGAGCTACAGGGAAGACCAGAAAAACCATAGCTTTAACTATATGGACCTTTGTCAGAAAAGTGATATCTCTGCTTTTTAATATGTTGTCTAGGTTTATCATAGCTTTCCTTCCAAGGAACAAGTGTGTTTTAATTTCATGGCTGCAGTCACCATCCACAGTGATTTTGGAGCCCTAGAAAATAAAATCACGGTTTCTCATTTTTCCCCTTCTATTTGCCATGAAGTGATGGAACTGGATGCCATAATCTTAGTTTTCTGAATGCTGAATTTTAAGCCAGGTTTTTCACTCTCCTCTTTCACCTTCAACAAGAGGTCCTTTAAGTTCTATTTGCTTTCTGCCATTTGAGTGGTATCATTTGCATACCTAAGGTTATTGATATTTCTCCTGGTAATCTTGATTCCAGCTTGTGACTCATCCACCCTGGCATTTTGCATGATGTATTCTGCATATAAGTTAAATAATCAGGGTGACAATATACAGCCTTGACATATTCCTTTTCTAATTTGGAACCAGTCCATTATTCCATGTCCAGTTCTAACTATTGCTTCTTGACCTGCATATAGGTTTCTCAGGAGGCAGGTAAGGTGGCCTGCCATTCCCATCACCTGAAGAATTTTCCACAGTTTGTTGTGATCCACAGTCAAAGTCTTTAGTGTAGTTAATGAAGCAGAAGTAGATGTGTGTGTGTGTGTGTGTGTGTGTGTGTGTGTGTGTGTTTTAATTTTCGTCATTTCTCTATGACCCAATGGATATTGGCAGTTTGACCTCTGATTCCTCTGCCTTTTCTAAATCCATCTTGTATATCTGGAAATTCTTGGTTCATGTACTGCTGAAGCCTAGCTTAAAGGATTTTGAGCATTACCTTGCTGGTGAAATAAGCACAATTGTATGGAAGTTTGAACATTTGTTGGCATTACCTTTCTTTGGGATTAGAATGAAAACTGACCTTTTCCTGTGGCCACTGCTGAATTTTCCAAATTTGCTGGCAAATTGAGTGTAGCACTTTAACAGCATAATCCTTTAGGATTTTAAACAGCTCGGCTGGAATTCCATCACTTCCACTAGTTTTGTATGTAGTAATGCTTCCTAAGGCCCACCTTACTTCACACTCCAGGATGTCAGGCTCCTGGTGAGTGATCACACCATCGTGGTTATGTGGATCATTAAGACCTTTTTTGTATAGTTCTGTGTATTCTTGCCACCTCTTCTTAATATCTTCTGCTTCTATTAGCTCCTTGCTGTTTCTGTTCCCTTATCGTGCCCATCTTTGCATGAATTTAAACAGTTTAATATCAGGCAAAGCAGCACCAGGACATATCATAAACAGTAAGGGCATTGACAAACCTCCAGGAAATTCATACTGTTTTTGAAACATTCATTTCAATAACATTTTGTCCACACAAATGGAACCTAGGGAAGGTTAGGCATCTCTTGTGATTTGACAAAGCCTCCCATGAAATTCAATATATCAAATAAAATTTTTACAAGGTGAAAGATCCTTTGTGATTTTCCAGGGTCTCTCTAGGAAAACTCAAATAGGGTTTCAGAATAAAGACTATATCACTCAAGGGAATTCCTTGGTTGTCCAGTGGTTACGACTCGGTGCTTTCACTGCCAAGGGTCCAGGTTCAATCCCTAGTCAGGGAAATCAGATCCCAGAAGCCTTCTGGCATGGTGGGGGGAATAAACAAAGGATATATCACTTAGGATTTGAGTGTGGGGAAAGTAAAATAAAAGAGGTGTCAGGAAATTTGAACACTGGGTTAAATAAGATCATAGGTCCATAACAAACACTACTTGTCTATTTAACCAAAGTGACAAAATATTTTGAAAGTACATATTGAATGAAATGCAATTATAAAGAACCTTAGTTCTTTCAAAATTGACGAGGTTTGACTGAAGGCCATGATAAAGTCAACATAAAGCAAAGAAAATTATTCTGATAAGAATCTTTGCTTTCTAGGCAGATGATTCAAAAATTAAAGAAAAACATTTTACAGCCTTAGTAATTTTAGTACCAATAATCTAAGGAAATGTTTCCTGTTTAACAGATAAAATAAAATAAAATAATAAAAATAAATAAAACACACAAACAAAAAAAATTCTAGTTTTGCATCAGTGTACTATTTGATATCATAGCTCAGTTTTTAAAATATTATATACAAACCCATTGATCTCTAGGCAGCTTTGACCACAAGAAACAAAATCCTTTTTCTGAGAAGCATATCCATTCATGTTTTGTGCTGCCCTTTCATCTTTTTCATTCTTGAACAACCAGTAATTTTACTTTAGGAAAAAATTATTCTTTTTCCTTAAGAAAAACACATCCTGCACATCTTGTATAGTTATCTTAGTATAAGTATCAAGTTTTAAGTTAGCAAAAGATCTTGGAAACTAAGGCTGACATAATATATATAAAACATAATTACTGCTAAAATAAAGTTGTGTGAGAGTAAATTCACTTTCACTAATTCCTGAGAACTTTAAGAGTGTTCAATTCATAAAAAGCAGTTAATTATCTCTAAACCAATCATAACAGAGCTCCTTGAAGGGCTTTCATAATCTAATTCGGTAATACCATCAGGGTAGGACATATTATATAAACATACACACACATAAACATAAATGTAAGATAAATAAGTCCTGGGGATGTAATGTACAGGATGGAGACTATAGTTAATAAAACTGTACTGTACTGTGTATTTTTGAAAGTTGCTGAGAGGGTAGATTTTTTAAAATTCTCATTGTAAGAAAAAAAACTATGTGCATTGATAAATTTTAACTAGACTTATAATGGTGATAATTTTGCAACATATACAAATATTGTTATGTTATAAACTTGAAACCAATATAATGTGTTTTCAGACATGTTTCTTAACCTCCACTGTTCTCTGTGATGGCAATCAGAGCACCTCTTCCCATGGTATCACCTTTTGTGACACCTATCATACCTGTAATGCCATGTGGCTGAGTGGGGGCTTCACAGAGCCACAGTGGACTTGTGTTATGAGAGCCCTCAGGTAAAATGCCCCACTTGGGTTCTGTGGCTTTCTGACACCAGCAGGTAACCACTTTTTCTTGGCATGGGAAGGAGATTGATTTAACATGCTTTCAATAGTACTTTCTAGTGAAGTCAGGCATATTTAGGTCTGTGTTCCCCTTCTCAGACAAAGGAAATACCTGCACTCAAAAGGGATTCTGTAAGTATCTTGTTCAGTAATCACCCAGCTTTCTAGAAAGGAAAAACACAGAATTTCAGTCCCACTCCAGTCCTCCTGAATCACAACTTGCACTTTTATCAAGCTCCCCTGGAAGTGGGATCCCACTATATCAGGCCAGATGCACCAGGACCATGCCGTTTATCAGGCCTGGCACGCACCAGTACCGTGCCGATCAGGCATGGTGTGCACCAGTACCGTGCCATTTCCAGACATTGTGACCAGCCTCGGAATTGCAAAGGAACCTCTTGAACACCTAACCCTGCTCACAGCCATTGCAATCAGGACTGGGAGCTCTGGGCCTTACCCTGGAGGGGAAAGTGGCTTCAGCCCTTTCTCTCCTGGCCTCTACCAACTTCCATTGATCAGACGTATTCCTGCTCTGGAATGAGGAGTGTTTGAGGTAGAGAGTGTGTAAACGGGTGGAGGGATTTAGGAAGGTGGGCCTAGGTGAGGGTGGGGGCCACAGGGAAATGAAGGCGGAGGCTTTGGGACAGTAGTTGGATTTGAGTGAGGTCAGGGCTTAGGATAGACATTGTGCTTGGGAAGAGGTGGGACATGGCTTGAGTGGGGGTAGAGATCGGGCTTAAGTAGTGGCAAGGTTTCATTAGGGATGGGACTTGAGTGGGGGTTGGGTCACGGGAAGGGGTGGGGCTTCATGGGGGCAGAGATTGAACTTCCAACAGGGGTGGGGATTGGCATTAGGGGCTGAGCTCAGTTGAGGGTGGGGCTTCATTGGAGGTGGGACTTGGATGGGGTGGGCCTTGGTGGCGACCTGGGTCAAACGTGCCGGGAGGCTCAGCGTCAGGGGTGGGACTTAAGGCGTTGGTTGCGCTTCAGTGGAGGTGGGACTTGGCAGCGGGGGCAAGGTTTAAGGGCCAGTGAGGGACTGCAAGTCGCTCAGTCGTGTCCTACTTTTTGCGACCCCCACGGACTATACAGTCCATGGAATTCTCCAGGCCAGAATACTGGAGTGGGTAGCCGTTCTCTTCTCCAGAGGATCTTCCCAACCCAGGGAATGAACCCAGGTCTCCCGCATTGCAGGCAGATTAAGGTTTAAAAGAGGGCTGGAATTGAGGGCGGAGTGATAATAATTGAGGGCTTCCTGATGGCTTAGCCGGTAAAGAATCTGCCAGAGATGCAGGCAGACGTGGGTTCAATCCCTTGGTTGGGAAGACTCCCTGGAGGAGGAAATGGCAACCCATTCCAGTATCCTTGCTTGAAAAATCCCATAGGCAGAGGAGCCTGATGGGCTATGGTCCATGGGGTCACAAGAGTCGGACACATAAGCACGCGCACTGCAGCAATAATCTTAACTACACTAGCGCTGAATACCAGTTGAGCAGTTTCTTGTAAACCTGTACCAGAGTGCTTGTGAGCACTTCTGTAGACTCAGAATTGGCACAGCCTGAGCAGGGGCTTGTGAGGCAGAACCTCGGCCTTGCCTGGAACAGATCCAATGAAGCAGTGTCCACTGCCCCAGCACCAGGGACTGCCTGTGTGAAGCGCTGGAGAGCAGGTCTGGCGCTGCCTGTGGGTGGAATTCTAGCATCTGCACTGCCACTGGATCCCTAACCAGCATGGTGAACAGCTGTGAGATGGAAGAGGCCTCTGTAACCCTGGCAAAAAGCAGGAGGGGCGGGGTTGCCTGCCAAGGTTTACAGGGTCTGCAGGGTAGGGTCACACCTATGCTCGGAGTTGTCTGTTCCTGCAGTGTGGCACTGGAGACCCTTTTTGGGTCCCTTTTCTGCCTCTGATTCTAGCTTCCAGACAGCTGGAAAACATAGGCTCATGTTTTCGGCTCTTGGTTCTTGCTGCCCAGCCCCCATCTTCCCTCCCCCCAACAAAAGATACTTCTTTGGTTAGAGGCCAGTGACATCACCTGTTGCTCCTTAACCTTACCTACCACATGACACCCTTCTGTGATGGAAACCCATGGCCCATGCTGTCCTTGGTATCCATGGCAATATGACAGCTTGTCACACATTCTCTTCAGTTCTTCCCATCAGTTTCATTGCCTTGTGCAGAGCTCCAGTCATCTTTCTCATCTGTCAGGCATTTTCTGAGGAAGGAGGGAACTGGACCCCTTCGTCCTCTAACCTTTGCCCCAGAGAAGTGGGTACCAGATGCCCTGGGACTGCACAGCCCTGAGCCAGGGCATGGGCATGCACACACGCATGCGCGGGGCCCCGCC
This sequence comes from Cervus canadensis, assembly GCF_019320065.1. Taxonomy (NCBI): domain Eukaryota; kingdom Metazoa; phylum Chordata; class Mammalia; order Artiodactyla; family Cervidae; genus Cervus; species Cervus canadensis. Next base: position 93,522,575 of record NC_057419.1, read on the forward strand.
TCCTTCCTCTGGCCTTTTCACCACAGTCACCTCCAGGACACACAGCAGAGTCCTGGGACTGTGAGGAGAAGCCCACAGCAAGCGGAGGTCAGCAGGGACACGATGAGGTGGAGGAAGCTGGGCCTAAAGAAACCCCTCCACCAAATGATTGGGGAAGCCCTGGGAAGCAGGGGCTGAATCCCTGTGACCAGAAAGGGGAAGGGGGTAGTGAAGGGGTTTTGGTGGTAGTTGGGAGGGTGAGCATTAATGTTGTTCTCACTCCATTTGCATATATAGGCTGTGGAAAACGGAGACGATTCGGCCTTCATACTTGGCATTGACCCAAAATTCCTTGACTTCTGGTCACATTGTGAGCTGATTACTGCCCTTAGTATTAGACCAGTCCATAGAAACTGGGAGCAATGGCTGTGACTGTTGGAGGATTGGTGCAGAGGAATGGACCTGGACCCTAGGAAGGTCTTGCTAATTGTGGGGATCCCCATGGAGTGTAGTGAGGCGGAAATTAAAGAGACCCTGAGGAGGGGCTTAGAGTCCCTCTGCACCTACAGGGTGCTGGGCACAATGTTCAGAAGGGAAGACCAGGCTAAGGTATTTTTCCTTGAATTGACTGACACTATCAACTATGCTACCGTGCCCAGCCAGATCCTAGGAAAGGGAGGTACCTGGGAAGTGGTGAAATCCCGTAGCCCAGATGAGGAATTTATCAACAGACTGAAGTACTTCCTAAAAGATGAGAGTCGAAGAATGGTAGATGTGGCCAAAACCCTGGGCTACAGCACTCACTCTGAGGGGGCAGAGCCAGAGGGCTTGGCTCAAATCAGGCAACCAGTCTTGCAGCCTCTGAAAGAAAGCCTGTGGTACCAAAAACTCAAGACGTTTTCAGGAAACACTCTCCCAGGACCAGGTGAAGAGAGCTTTGAAACCTGGCTAGAGCAGGTGACTGAGATGATGCAGCTATTGCAGGTGTCAGATTGAGAAGTGGCGGCATTTGCTGGAGAGCTTATGCAGCCCTGCCTAGTCCATCATGTGGGTGCTCAGGGTCAGCAATGACTCCATGACAGTGGAAGAGTGCCTGGAGGCCCTGAAGCAGATATTTGGGGCTAAAGAGGACCACAGAACCTTACAGTTTAAGTTATCCCAGACCTTCCAGAAGTCTAGAGAGAACATCTCTTGTTTTGTGGTACGGTTAGAGCCCCTGATTCAGAAAGCTGTGCAGCACAGCCCCTTGTCAGTGAGAAGCACAGACACGATTCACCTGAAACACATCCTAGCTCAAGCCTCCATGACCACTGCCCTCTGGGGCAAGCCCAAGCTACTGGATCAGTGAGAGTGTGTGCCCACTTTCCTGCAGTTAATGAAGCTCCTTTGAGATGAAGAGGAGTGTGAGGCCCCCATGGCAGTGACCGAGAAGAATCAGGGTCCAGCAGAAAGGGTCTGCAGGGCATCAGAAGACAGTGTCCTGATCCCTCAGGTCATGGTACAGGCAGGGTCAATTGCTGAGAGCAGCACTCAGACCATCCAGGAAGGGATCGTTCCATTTCTGAAGTGCAGGTGGCTATCTTCCAGCTGTGACACTGGGGAGGAAGGCCACAGCCAGGCATTATTTCCTAGGGCCGAGAACCAGCCTCCGGCAAAGCCCAGGTCTCAGCTGGCAGCAGAAGAGTCGGGGAACAAGAAAGGGGCTGGGACCATTGAGCTACCCCAAGCCCTAGGAAGCATAGGCTCAACATATCCAGGTACCCCCTCTGCTAGCAGACAACAGAAGAAGTGTAACGGGGGAAGAGGCAGTCCACACAAACAGGGGGAGCCCTGAGTGGGACAGAGGGGCAGGGCAGCCAGGCCCAGCCCCCTCAGCCTCTACCAGCTGGAAGGTGCTCCACCAACCAAGCCAAAATCAATTCAGGGAGGTGCAGGAGACCCAAGTAGGGGGCCATCAGGTGCAGCAAAAGGGGTGCCTGTGCCTCAGACAGAGACCCCAACTTAGCAGAGACTGAAGGTGTAGTCAGGGGCTCTGGCATTGGCCCTGGCTTCTGGCCACCTGCAAACGCCCACCCTGTAGGCTCTGAGTTAACGATGCTGATGGTCCCCCAGGCCACATGGGGCCTAGAGGAGCCTCTCTGGAGGCTATCTCTGCCACAAGGTGCCAGTGCTGGCAAGGAAGAGCTGTGGGGCAGACGGGAGATGCTCCGGTGGGGAGACCGCAGGATCCAGCCTGTCTTCAGAATCATCTACACTGCCCTAGGGAGTCCCCAGGAAGGCAGCACCCTAGAACCTTTCTGAAGTTGAGGGCAGGGAACCAGAGGCCCATGGCACCCAGCACCAGCCTACAAGCCGTCTTCCCCCACCCCAGCCCCTGCAGCCTGGAAGGACTGTAGGGACAAGGACAGCAAAGACTGTGAGCAGGTGATAGGGCCCTGGGTACCTGCTGGGCCAGTACCCCACAACTGGCTTTGGTGTGAGTGGGTGTGTGTGTAAACTTTTGTTCCAAAGGAGGAAAAGGGGAAGGAGGAGGAAGAGGAGGAGGGGGATGCAGGAAGAGGAGGAGGATAATTCATTGGTGGGAGGGAGGGTTCTTTTGTTCTGCTTAGGTTTGAGCTTGGTCACTGGAGGCCTGGGACTTGCCTGGAGAAGTACCACTCACCAGCTGCCAATGCCAAGGTCAGCCCCAAAGCCTGCAACTGGAAACAGCCCTGAGTGGGCAGCCCCTGCCTAAGTGAGGGATGCCTGCAAACAGCTGTTGCCCACACTGGCCTGGGAGACGTTAAGGGCCATGTCATGGTGCCTGGGCCTCCCCCTCCCACCCCCCTAGAGGGGACCCCTATTCAGTATCCCCTGGGGAAGGCTGATCCCTGTCCTGGGAAGTCCAGATGTGTCCCTGTAGGCCCCCTAGTGACCCAGGTCTCAAGGAACCCCTCCTTGCCCCAGTCCCCTCTCCCCTCCCCAACAACACACACCCCCACACCCCGCAGAGCCCTGTGGTGCCCAAGAACCTGGGCCGGGTGTCCCCACCTACCCAGTCAGCCACCACTGGGCCCTGCCACATGCCCTGAGCTTCAGCACCAGCCAAGGCCCTACCCGCTGTGGTCCCGGGTCCTCAGCTCAGTGTGTGCTTTCCCGGTGCAGATTCAGGCTCAGTTCTGCTTGGTCTCCTGGAGATGTGCATGTGTTCTTCTCTGAGCAGTTCCCCTCACCGTGGCCCAGAGACACCCCAGCCCACTCTCAGGAACCAGTGGGAAGGAGGGGATGGACGAGGGCTCGGCCAGCGTCCACCCTGGGACTTCTGGAAGGAAAATCTGCATCGGGGCTGCAGTGGGGCTTTGGGAAGCCCCCAGGACCTGTGCTCTGCTGGGCCACCCTGTGCTTCCTCGGGATTCTGCGTCCTCGGCCTGGTGCAGCATGCCCTGCTGTGTGACTGACTTGTGCCCACCATAGGGCATGTGGGCCCAAGCGGGAGGAGCTGCCCTGGGGGGATCGGGCATTGCCAGCGTCCACCTTCCTGGCAAGACACCGCCTGTGAGGCCCTCAGGAAGGGAGAGTGTGGGGGGAGGGAGGGCCGCTGTGTGGGGGACCCTGGGAGGAGGGGGGGGCAGGACCGTGACCTGTGGCCGTTAGGAGTTCTTTGTGTTGATATTCCCTGTCTTCAATAGTTTCAGTCAGTGCTGCTCTTCAATAAAGTTTCCTGAAAGTTTCAGCTGTCTTGTCTCTGCTCTGGATAGTTGAGGGGAGGGGCTCCCTGGTGTGGGGGTACAGTGGCCTGGTACCCCGAGTCGGCACTGCAGTGAGGTCCCGGCAGGGTCCGAGATGGTCTGTGTGGCCCCCTGGGCCGGACGGAGCTTGGCGACAGGGATTTGTGGGCAGGGACTGTGGCTGGTTAGGTCCCCAGGAATCTCAGGGAGCCCCCAGGAATGAGTGGGTTAGATGTGGGGGGAGGGTAGGGTCAGTTGGTAGGACGCCAGGCTCCAGGATCCCTGGCAGCTCCGTGGGGACTCCAGGCACCCAGATGGTTCAGAGAGGTCACGTGTGCCATCCCAAGGACCAGCCAGCCACAGAAAGGTCCTGGTGTGAGATCATGGCCACTGTTAGGAGTGTGGTGCAGGATTCCAGGGCACGGGTGTTTGCCCACCTTCCTGAGATCAGTCTACCCCTGCTGGCCAACAGCGGCCAGCCCGGCTCTGGGCACCCAGGGACGGGGGTGGTGGTGGTGGGGGTGGTGTGATGTCCGAAGACAGGAGGGTGGGCCAGCAGGAATTCCACAACCCCCTTTCCTCAGAGGCGGGGAAAGGCTGGCAGCACTGTTCTCCACTTTGAATCCAGGGCAGGGTGGCCTGCTGAGAGGCACGGGCACCCCTCTCCCTGTCTCACTCCCCCGCACTAGTCCTGTGTTCTGGTAGCAGGCAAAAGGCAAGGTGCGGGGATGTCAGTAGGAAGCTGCAGACAGGGGCCCAGCGATAGCCCCTTCCTGCCCAGAGGCTGACTCGGGGTCTGCGGCACCCCCAGAACCCTCGGTGAGCAGTGCATTCACCAGGGTAGAAAGCACCACTGATTCCAGAGACATGTTCTCGAGCCTGAGGCCATCCTGCGTGCGCCTGCGTGTCTGTGCCCCGTGAGGTTGCGCGTTTACGTCCGGCGCCTCTGCGCCTGCGCGCGTCGCCATTTCCTGCAGCCGCGAGCTTGCGTCGCGGTGCTTATCGGGAAAAGCGACCATCCTCGCTTCCAATGGCTACCCTGGGCGCGAGAAGCCTCGGCGGCAGTTCCCATAACGGCCGCCAGATGGCGGGCAAGGATCACAATTCTGCCTGCCGCCCATCTTGGGCGCCCGGGGCTCTCGTTGCCCATCCCCCTGGACGATCTGGGTGTTCCCACTGGCCTAGAGCTGACGCAGACCCCCTGAACCCGAGTGCACCATCACCACAGTGCAGGCGGAGGCGGGAGAGAGGAAGGGAGCTGGGTGCCCGCAAAGATCCAAAGGGGATGTTTGGCGAGTTGCCCTGGTGGTCTCTGGACGCTGGATGCCGGTCCTCAGAGCTGGCCGCGGCCAGGACCCATGGACACGCGGGGAGGGCAGCTCGACCCTTCAAACCCGAGGGACCCCGAGTGGACCTGCCAACTCAGGGCGCTGGGGCTCCGTGGGGAGGGGACGTCGTTATCAAGAGGTGGAGGAGGGAGATGGACCGATTGGGTGGTCCAATCTGTAGAGCAGTGGCTTGCGCCTTTCCTTTTTCAGTGGTAGAAAGTGAGTAGGAGAGAAATGAGAGGATTACCCTGATTACCAAGTTGTAGAACTACGCTTAAGTCGGTCACCTCTGTTACTGTCATTACAATATATACTGCTTCCAGTTTGTGGGTAGTTACTACTGCTAAGGCCTTGGTGAGCCTGGTGGGCATGGTGCTCAGGCAGTCGGTTCAGCCATGAGTGAGAGGTGCCTCTTCAAATGTCCTATTTGTGATCTAACTTCCTGCCTCCCAGATGCTTATGCGAGTGCACCGACTCTTCTATTTAGACATCTAACATGGTTATGCCTCTTGTTGTCTTCCTTTATACAATCAGGTTCTGCTTTTCTGCCTTATTTGATTTTTATTTCTTCTAGCAAAACTCTCCCTGAATTAAGGCCAGGCACAGCACAGGCCATTTTGAGGTTTCTATTTCCAGCCCTAAAAGCTTCCATTTCCCAGAGCTGCAACAGTGCAGGGAAGAGTATCACTTCCATCCCTTATCATTGGTAGAATTTGGCCTTTCCTTTTTCAGCTAGCCATTCCTCTCCCCCTTGTGCGTGATATCTGGGTAAACTGGGAAGAAAGCCTGGGTGCTCCTTCCTTTAGCACCACAGGGAGATCAGAACCATGCGTGCTGGTAACTACATGTGAGAACTCTCACTTTGGCCCCACCTCTTCTCCATGGTAAAATCCCAGGCCACTCTCTATTCCTTGCTCTCAAAAGTCACTTCACAACTGGTTGAGAGGCTTGTCCTGCTCTCTTCAGAACCCTTGATTCTGAAAGTAATGAACCATTTCTTGACTTCTTGATGTGGGTGGGGGGTGTGTGTGGGGGGGGTGTCATTGGTCTCCACATCCAAACCAAATTTTAGGTTGTCATTCATTGTCTTTACATTGGTGGAAGTTATGTGCAAGTATACGGAACTGCACACCACTCGCACCCCATCCCCCCCCACACACTACCAAGAGATTCAATTACAAACAATATCACAGGAGACATGACAGAGATTAGAGCCACTTTTAAAGATTTAGGGGTGATGGTCCCCATCATATCTCCATTTGCATTGCTAATCTGTTGACTGCAGAAATTGGTTGAATCCTGTAGAATGACTGTATACTCCAGGCTTCACCAAGTAGTAATTCCAATTGTGGATGCTGTGTGCTGGATGTGGTATGATTGCTCAAGCAGATTAATAAGCCCTTGACTGTGTGGATCACAATAAACTGTGGAAAATTCTGAAAGAGATGGGAATACCAGACAACCTGACCCACCTCTTGAGAAACCTATATGCAGGTCAGGAAGCAACAGTTAGAACTGGACATGGAACAACAGACTGGTTCCAAATAGGAAAAGGAGTATGTCAAGGCTGTATACTGTCACCCTGCTTATTTAACTTATATGCAAAGTACATTATGAGAAATGCTGGGCTGGAGGAAGCACAAGCTGGAATCAAGATTGCTGGGAGAAATACCAATAACCACAGATATGCAGATGACACAACCCTTATGGCAGAAAGTGAAGAGGAACTAAAAAGCCTCTTGGTGAAAGAGGAGAGTGAAAAAGTTGGTTTAAATCTTAACATTCAGAAAACTAAGATCATGGCATCTGGTCCCATCACTTCATGGCAAATAGATGGAGAAACAGTGGAAACAGTGTCAGACTTTATATTTTTGGGCTCCAAAATCACTGCAGATGGTGATTGCAGCCATGAAATGAAAAGACACTTACTCCTTGGAAGGAATGTTATGACCAACCTAGATAGCATATTAAAAAGCAGAGACATTACATTGCCAACAAAGGTCCATCTATTCAAGGCTATGGTTTTTCCAGTGGTCATGTATGGATGTGAGAGTTGGACTGTGAAGAAAGCTGAGCACCGAAGAATTGATGCTTTTGAACTGTGGTGTTGGAGAAGACTCTTGAGAGTCCCTTGGACTTCAAGGAGATCCAACCAGTCCATCCTGAAGGAGATCATTCCTGGGTGTTCATTGGAAGGGCTGATGCTGAAGCTGAAACTCCAGTACTTTGGTCACCTCAGGCGAAGGGTTGACTTATTGGAAAAGACCCTGATGCTGGGAGTGGTTGGGGGCAGGAGGAGAAGGGGACTACAGAGGATGAGATGGCTGGATGGCATCACTGACTCGATGGACATGAGTTTGGGTAAACTCCGGGAGTTAGTGATGGACAGGGAGGCCTGGGGTGCTGCAATTCATGGGGTCGCAAAGCGTCGGACACGACCGAGCTACTGAACTGAACTAGGTCCATGTTATGTGGCCATTGATTTGATGAGTACATTTCTTTCTATTCCAACCAATCAGAGAAAGAGGATGACAAGTAGTTCACAATCATGTAGACAGACATCTCTATTTACAGTTTACTCCACTGCTATGTTAACTCTCCTGCCCTACATCATACCCGACCTCATAACGTAGTACAAAGAGATGTGGATCATCTAGACAGCCCATAGAACATCACTCAGATCAGTTAAATGACATGATAATATCAATTGAAGAAGATGAGTAAGAGGCATCTGTAAGACACATGTGCTCAAGAGCATGGGAAGTAAACCCTATGAAAATCCAGGGAACTGACAATTCAGTAAAGTTTTTAGGAGTTAAGTAATCAGAGGCATGCCAGGATGTCCCCTCCAAAGTGCAAGACAAATAATTGCATCTTGAATCCTCCACCACAAAGAAGACAGCAGGGTTATTGCTACAGTCCATATGATGATGCAGAAGGCTCAGAGCTGGGGTGCAGGAGAGGAACCTGCAGCAGGTTCAGGCTGCAGTGGAAGTGTGGACCATCTTTTATGACAGCCCTCATGGTGTCAGATGTATCAGTAATGGGCAGGGATGCAGTGTCAAGTTCAAGGCCAGCCCCTGTAAGAGAATTGCCACCTAGGTCCCTGGGGTTCTGGAGGAAGGCCATGCCATCAGCATCAGAGATTATATGTCTTTCTAGAAATAGCTTCTGGTGTGTTTCTGGGCCCTGGTAGAGACACATGCCTGACTATAGGACACAAAGTTGCTGGGGTCCAGCCCCAGCAGGATCCAGGGGTACCCTCAGGATGAATGGTGTCGGAGAGGGAGAGAGAGAGAGAGAGAGAGAGAGAGAGAGAGAGACCAGACTGGGGGTGTGCAGCAGAGTCTGGCAATGCTTTATTTTTTTACCGTAGCTTTTATACCCTAATTTAGTACATTTCTAAGGGGAAGATAGTTTCACATTACATCAGCTTGTCCTTCACAAAACCAGGGTGTTTTCTGCATACTTCTTTGTTTATGAGGGTCTTGTACATTATCTTCTGGTCTTGGAGTCTATTGACATTTTATACAAGTCAGGTGAATGTAAACCTATTTCCTTTCTGTGGTGATCTTAACAGAAAAGTTGCAGTCTCTTAGGACAACATTACAGCATGTCACAACATAGTAGAAGTATAACCTTGTTAACACAAAAGTTGATTCTTTTGTAGAAGTTGTCAGTTGAATTTATCTAAGAGGTTTATCCCACACAGACTCTGAGGCTTTGGTGAGGCAGCCCTTGCCTAGCACTCCTGGCTAATAATTAACAACCGTCTCATTGGTACCACACTAGGGTTAAGCTCTTATTTTCCTAGATCTTTAACTATATTAACAATGGTTTCCATAACACAACCTTAGCACATTAAGAGCAAAAATACAGCAAGCAAATGTTAACCCAATAGCCACTTTTACAATAATTTTTCTTGTGTTTTCTAATAGGGCTTCCTCACTCCCTGAAGGGCTCTATGTCTATTAGGGCCTTTATATGATCAGGTTCTTTATGCTGTTTTATGATTAGGGTATTATAAGCAGTCATGCATATTAGTACCAAGGGCATAGACACATTTGCTAATCAAACTAGAATGCCAGCAAAGGAGTTTAAATTGAAACACTCCTTTCATCCTGGATAATCTCATAAAATACCACCACCCGGGAAACTTATTTAAAGTTCTAAATTGATTCTTACTTGGAAAGAGATCAGGGAAGGCCTTCTGCCTGTGTCACAGAAATTAGGGAGTAGTCTATTGAAGCAAGCATCAGAAAGACAGATATCATCTTTAAGGTGAGTGATGGGGGCAGCTTTTCGGAATCCCTGAAAACCTGATCCGCCTTGCCTGTCAGGTTTTCTCCCTCATGACCTTGTCATGGGTAGGATCTTGTGTGTTGGCTCCCGGCACCAAGTGTTTTGGCTTTTCTCCTACCTTTGCCATGAAAGAGGAGAAGGAGAGGTATTCTCTACCCTCAAATGAAATGTGTCAGTTCAGGTCCTTCAGGAAGCCAAACTGGAGTTGGAAAATGTGAAAGATGTATGTTTCACCATGCATTGCCCCAAATGTCAGAGACGCAGCCTATTAAGAAGCAGAGACATTACTTTGCTGACAAAGGTCCATCTAGGCAAAGCTATGGTTTTTCCAGTAGTCATGTATGGATGTGAGAGTTGGACCATAAAGAAGGCTGAGCACCAAAGAATTGATGCTTTGGAACTGTGGTGTTGGAGAAGACTCTTGAGGGTCCCTTGGACAGCAAGGCGATCCAACCAGTCAATGCTAAAGGAAATCAACTCTGAATAGTCATTGGAAGGGCTGATGCTGAGGCTGAAGCAACAATCCTTTGGTCACCTGATGCGAAGAGGCAACAAGTTAGAAAAGACTCTGATGTTGGGAGAGACTGAGGGCAGGAGGAAAAGGGGGAGACAGAGGATGAGATGGTTGGATAGTATCACCGACTCAATGGACAAGAGTTTGAGCAAACTCCAGGAGATAGCGAAGGACAGGGAAGCCTGGTGTGCTGCAGTCCATGGGGTCGCAAAGAATCGAACACACCTGAGTGACTGAACAACAACAGCAATACATTGCCACAGATGCTAGAGATACAAGGGACATTGAAACTACTCGTGGTTCCTGCCATTGTGGAGCTTAGAACTGCTGAAGGAATTGCAGAAATACATATGTAATCATCGGAGAAGGCAATGGCAACCCACTCCAGTACTCTTGCGTGGAAAATCCCATGGGCAGAGGAGCCTGGTGGGCTGCAGTCCATGGGGTCGAGAAGAGTCGGGCACGACTGAGCGACTTCACTTTCACTTTTCACTTTCATGCATTGGAGAAGGAAATGGCAGCCCACTCCATTGTTCTTGCCTGGAGAATCCCAGGGATGGCGGAGCCTGGTGGGCTGCCATCTATGGGGTCGCACAGAGTCGGACACGACTGAAGTGACTTAGCAGCAGCAGCAACCTATGTAATCATTGTGTTAAGTGCTTAAGAAAAGCAAGTACTACAAGATTGCATTAGAGAAGAACTTAACTTAGGTGGGGACAGGAATGCCAGTTGAGGTGCTGTTGGTGATGGGAGAGGAATACTGAAACATGAAGGATGAGTAGGACTTGGCCAGGCAAAGAGTGAGGGAGGTTGTGCTCAGGCAAAAAGAACAGAGTATGCACTAGGCAGAAAAATGACCTCTACCTCAGCCACCCACTTCCCCTGGTCACTTCCCAGGCATTGTCATCTCCTACAACTGCCCTCTCCCACCTCGATCATCAGTGATTCAAGTGTCCCACTCTCTGATTACAGACTCCTCACTGTGGTCATTTTCCAACCTCTTCAGAGCCTTCATTGATTTTTTCTGTCTCTGTCAGCCATCTCCTTCTTCACTTAATCTTTTTATTTAAAAGACCTTACTCAGGTATAATCGAAATGCACATTCTTAAAGTGTACAGTTTGATAAATGTTGATATCTTTTTACACCCATGTAACCATCATGATGATCAGTATAATAAACATTTCCATCCCCCTCAAGCTTTCTCATATCCCTTTGAAGTCCCAGACTTCCCTATAGTTCAGATGGTAAAGAATCTGCCTGAAATGCGGGAGAGCTGGGTTCAATCCCTGGGTCAGGAAGATCTCCTGGAGAATGAAATGGCAACCCACCCCAGTATTCTTGCCTGGAGAATCCCATGGACAGAGGAGCCTGGCCGGTTACAGTCCATGGGGTCACAGAGTCAGACACGACTAAGCGACTAACACACATGTACCGTGCAACCTTGCTAAAGTCACTTATTACTTCTAGGTTTTTCTTAGTAGATTCTATGGGATTTGGGGGCTTCCCTGGTAGCTCAGTTGGTAAATAATCCACCTGCAATGCAGGAGACCATGGTTTAATTCCCGGGTCAGGAAGAATCCGCTGGAAAAGGAATAGGCTACACACTCCAGTATTCCTGGGCTTCCCTTGTGGCTCAGCTGGTAAAAATTCGCCTGCAATGTGGGAGATCTGGGTTTGATCCCTGGGTTGGAAAGATCCCCTGGAGAAGGGAAAGGCTACCCACTCCAGTATTCTGGCCTGGAGAATTCCATGGACTCTAGTCCATGGGGATTTGTACGCGACTGTGCAACTTTCACTTCATGAGATTTTTATATATAGAAACTGTTGTCTCCGGGTAATAGCAGTTTGACTTCTTTTCTAATAATGAATACCTTTTATTTCTTTTTCTTACCATGAGACAAATACTATTATCTGTCTTAGAAAGACTTTCTGCTTAGCCCGTTAGCTTCTGAGTGCAATGTGACAGACTCAGTCCTCCATCTCTTTCTCCTTGCAGTCTTGGCTCCTTAAGACTCTAATTTTGTCTCTCTGGGCCTGTGAGACCACTGAAAGCTGTGTGTTTTTTTTTTTTTTTTCTTTTTTGGTCCCCAGATATAGCCATCTACCTGGATGAAGCCTGGATTCTCAGCCTCTTTTACTGTGCCCTAGAATTGGCAAATGTCTCCAGAGGAAAAGAAGCTGCAAAATGTCAGTGTATCTTCCCATGGTTCTCCTTTATCCAGCATGTTGGCTCCTTAAGTCCTGATCACTTCAGTAGTTCTCCAATGGCTTTAAACTATTTTTGTCATACTTTAAATAATTGTGTTTGCTATTTATTAATGTTATTGTTGTAAAATATTGTAAATATACAAAGGGAAAAATGTATCATGTACATTAACAGTCCAAGGAACTGCAGAAAATCCCATAAATCTGTATCAGAGAACAAGTCTGACTCTGTATTGGACCTCTTCCTTTAGCTCTAATCTTTGTGCTGTCACCTGCGCTTAGTCATGCTGGCTCTGCACCTTCATCTCTTCAGTCAATAAAAGAACATTGCCTATCACCTAAAACATATAATAGACTTTTTCTCAAGTCTCTGACTCCCAGGTTTAGCCTTTAAAGCCATAACACTTTTCATTCATACAGAGATAAAAAGTTGCAGAACAGAAAATAGCATTTGTCTTATTGAAGGTTTACAGGAACTTCATGACCTGACCTACCTGGTCACCTGCAAGAACAAGGGTTTATCACATTTCCTCTAGGGTCTGCCTAGCACCAAGAGGTCTGCACCAACCAGCTACACTCTCCCTTTTTACTATAAAAGAAGCCTGAACTCTAACTTGGGTAAAATGGTTCTTTTGGATATGAACGAACCATTTTCTTGATCTGCTGACGTTCTGAATAAAGTCACAATTCCTTGCTCCAACACTTTGTCTATTTATTTGGCCTGTCATGTGCTTAGCAATATGAGCTTATTGTGCGTGTGTGCATGCTAAGTAGCTTCAATTGTGTGCGACTGTTTTCAACGCTATGGCCTGTAGCCCACCAGACTTCTCTGCCCGTGGGATTCTCCAGGCAAGAATACTGGAGTGGGTTGCCATGCCTTCCTCCAGGGGATCTTCTTGACGCAGGGATTGAACCCACGTCTCTTACATCTCCTGCATGGGCAGGCAGGTTCTTTATCACTAGCGCCACCTGAAGCCCCATGAGCTTGGACTCGGTAACAAACCCACCATGCAGGTGAGCTTTAGGTACCCTCCTCATTTATAGTTATTCCTAGTCCACCCTCATGCCATTATCCTACATTATTCTTTTTTAAAAATTCCTTTAAAATGAGATATAATTGGCATATAACATCATGTAAGTTTAAGGTATACAATGTATTGACTTTATACATTTATATGTTGCAATGTGTTACTGCCTTAAGGTTAGCTAACACATCTATCATATCACAAAACTATCATTTTTTTGGGTGTGTGGTAGGAATACATGATGTTTTAATGGGGTTTTCCTGTTGTTCTCTGTAGGAGCATTTGTCTGCCAAAAACTACCCTGAAAACTGAAAAAACATTTTTAATCACAATAAATGGTATTTGCTGATTTGTGATAATGCTCAATGAACCAGGCAAGCACTGTCACTTGATTTTCAGAGTAATGCAAATAATTATTTCCATTATTTCCCTTGTATATACCAATAAGTAAATAGAAACCTATAAGGTTTAATTTAATTGGTTAAGAACACAGAAGTGAGGAAGCTGGAATTCCCAGTCAGGCCATTTCAGCTCCAATGAATGTGTTTGAAACACACACACACACAATCTATATCCATATCTGTATCTATATCTCTGAATTGTTAAGTGCAAGCAGGTAGGCTGAAGACTCAGGGAAAAGTTACTTTTACAACTTGAGTCCAGAGGCAGTTTGGAGGCAGAATTTCTTCCTCTTTGAGGGACCTCAGTCTTTTTCTCTTAAAGCCTTCAACTGTATGGATGCAGCCAACTTAGATTATGAGATTATGGAGAATAATCCATTTATAGTGCACTGATTAAAATCTCAATCACATCTAAAAATAATTTCACAGCAACATCTAGAGACATGTTTAACCAAGCAACTGGGCAGTATAGCCTAGTCAAGTTGACACATAAAAACAGCTACCATGCTCCCTGACTGTATTTTCTTTGTAACAGTTCAAACAATGGGAAGAATAGAGAAGAAATAGTGTCACACTCTCGCCTCTGTCTCCTTCCCTTCACAAAGAACACTGTAAACCTCTCAGTGAACATCCTTCCAGAACTCTGCCTATTCCTTTAACACTCATACATATAAATATATACATATACAATGTGGTTTATTTAAATGGGATCATTCTACAGGTATTGTTTGTGTCTTATTTGCCCTCTTGAATGGTAAGTGACATATATTTATCCTTTTATTTACTTGGACAAACATTTATCTAATATTTATAATATTAAATGATACAATTGAGTAAAAAGCAAAAGTCCATATTTGATCCCCTTCCTGAACCTCACTTTCATCCTCAAAAATAAATACTGTTATCACTTAAGGAAGCAGATCACTTAATTGGCTGCCTGTCCCACGATCCAGATTCTAGAATCTCCAGACAGTATTTATTGGGCACCCCGACCCTGGTCTGAGGCCCTTCTGCCCTGAGCATTCACTACTTGGGTAGAGAATGCTCCTGAGCTAGACTGGCTCCATGGCTAGTCAGAGTTCCCATGAGGCACACGCAGCCCAGCTGGTCCCATCAACTGATGGGGAACCTGCATCAGGGGACTCCCGTGATTCCTCCCCAGATCTAAACGTGGACTGAGGGGAGGTTTTGGAGAAGCAGGGTGAGCAACCCGAGAGCAAAGATCCAAGCCTCCAAGACAATCTGCCCCCACAGGGCCTGAACCCAAAAACAGCCAAGGAGGAAGAGAACAACGCCATCCTCAGGCTGTCCTTCCCCAGGAAGCTCTGGAGGATTGTGGAGGATGTGGCCTTCACATCTGCATGCTGGAATGACGAGGAAGACATGGTGGTCATCAAAGTAGATCTCTTCCAGATGGAGGTCCTCCAGCACAGAAGCATGGACCAGATCTTCGAGACAGACAGCATCAAGAGTTTCATCAGTGAACTGAACCTGTATGGGTTCAGTAAAATCTGCCCTTCGGGTCACTCTGCAGGGAAGAAGATGATGATGATAACACAGAAAGCCCTTCTGCAGAGACTAGACTAGACAAGCCGAGTGCTGGATGGGTTTCATTTCCCAGGAAAAATTTTTCTCATAAGAGGGTGGTTAAGGAAAGAGGAGAAAGCAGGATGTGTTGTGTTTTACCACCCCTCTTAGACAGGACCCACAGTGGTGACCCCAAACCTTGAGGGGCCACTTGATGTCAGGGAGGGCCAGTAACACCTCAAGTGAAGACAGCCCCAGGGGAGCTCTAGGGAACAACATGCTAGGGACTCATAACCTGCCAGGAATGAAGAGACCTTGTCTCCACAGTTAGGCAAGGCTGGGATGGTGGCGGGGAGGAGGGCAGCGAGGAAGGGCTCTTCTCCCACCCGATGGCAAAAGTGATTCATTTCCTTTCAGGTCTATCCCAACTCCAACTTTCAGAGAGACAAGCCTCTCCTCCTGCAGAACATCCAGAGGAAAGGCGACCCCGGAACAACTGCTCAGCCTGCTGCCAGCACAACAGCGACCACGAAGAGAAAGAAGTGAGCAGTGGCAACCAGACACTCTCCTCAACTCCACCACAACCAGTGCACCCAAGAGGCAAGCAAGAAAGTCCAGAAGGGAACGCCACCTGCTCACAGAACCCCCAGCTGGTGCTCATTTGTGTTCTCTGGCCTTTGGTCTATGGGCAGTGTAGCTGGGCGGGCCGGGAGAAACTATCTCCCCAGTGAGCAGGGCGGTCACAGTGGAGAGGGCACGTCCAGCAATGCCACGTCTGTGCCCCCAGCTACTTCTGGAAGGGATGGAGCAGGGGAACTGCCCGAGAGCCCCCAGAGTACCCAGATTATGATTCGGTGATGGCTTTGCACAACACCTGCTACTCCATCCTGATGGTGGCCCTTTCAGTCATGGCCCCAAACGAGGCCCCTGAGGTGGAGGAGGAGCAGGGAAGAGTCCTCAGATTACAAGTGTGTCCTCTGTGAGCAGGTCAAGCACAAGCCCAATCCCTGACTGCTAGGTCCCTAGGGACACTCAAAAGTACTCTTCTTGTAATCAAATAGATTTCTGGCTGTAATAAAGTAGAGCAAAACTCCACAGGAGTAAATAAAGAATCGAATGAGAACTGTGAGTCTCCCTTCTGTCTGTCTGTCCATGCTATTCACACATGGCACAGGGTAAACCAGATGAGGCTGGAAGCCCATGCCCCAGGCAGGCTTCAGTCCGGTCCCCATGGTTCCTTTTCAACTGAAGCAGCAGCATTTCACACGCTCGGCCAAGGGTCTGACCCACAAGCCGAGCGCTGAGGCGAGCCCAGGACAGGCTGGTCCCTGGGCCTTGCCTGCCACTCAGCAGATGGCCCAGCCGGGCTCCTGATCTTGGGGGTGTCACCTTCCTTGAGTCTTGCACCCTGAAGCAGAAGGGGCTCCTCAAGGGTCCCCCAACAATGCCACAACTTTCTGATCAGCAGCTGAGCATCTCTAGCTCCCGATCCAGGGGCCTGTTTCTGGGCCTGTGGGCCTCTCCGTGTGCTGGATGCCTCTCCACCTGCCAACACACAGCCTGGCCCCCAGCCTTCCCCCATTGCCCCCTGGACACTGTTCCAACATCGGCGAGTTTGGACCAGAACAGAGAGGAAAAACACTAAGCGGTTTCCTATCAACACATTTCTCTCAACCACCCAGACCCAGCAGGGCCAAAATGAATGGCAACGCCATCTTATCGTAAAGGTCAAAGTCCGGGAGACTCTTGCTGAGTCCAGAGTAGCACTGCACGAGGGGTGTCCCGGCACCCCGACCCACACAAAGTTGGCAGCACATTCCAGGGTGGGGCCAATTCAGACTGAACCAGACGGGCACGTCCAGGGTGCAATGGTGACGACAGTGTCACCATGTGCTGGTCTCTTGTCACCTTTTGAAAGCTCAGCTTGGACAGGCCTCCTGCCCAAAGGGGATCAGATGCTGGGGGATGTCCACCAGGAAGATGTCCTTCCCGCCCCTTCTAGGGACAGGCTGCAACAGCCAGCGGGGGTTGGAGAGCACAGTCAGGTACTTCTGTTGCAGATCAGGCAACAGGGCTTGATTTTCCAGCTCCTCCATCTCTTTGGGATCTAGGTTTTCTGGGCACTGCAAAGTGTCCCCAATGTCCACGAGACCTGTGTGCAAAGACAGGACACAGAATGAGAACAAGGTCATTCAAAGTCTCGCCTGCTAGAAACTAAGACGTATCATGGCAGGGAACCAGGGTGAACTGAATCCTCTGGCTGAGCATTCCAGATGGGCTCACATTGGCAAAGGGAACTTGGGGCAAGGCCAAGCGAGGGAAGAATCGAAATGAAAGGGAGAGGCCTGGTGCTCCACGAACCCACCAGGCCACAGGCAGCTCTCAGTCTGCCCACTGCAGGCTGGAGGGACAGAACAGGAGGGCCCTGGCGGGGAGCCTGTGGGCATCAGTTCCCCAAGTGATTCACCAGCAGAGAGTTGTTGCTGTGGGGTCTTACCCCTGGGGAGTCAGGGGACTTGCTCAGGCCTGGCTGCAGGCAGTGGCAGTGGGGAACCCAGGCTGGGTGCTTTCCTGCCTCTCATGGTCTCTGCCGGGTGCACACACACACATGGGGACACACACACGTGAGGACACACACACACAAAGACAAGTGCCACCTGCAGACCTGGACCCGCCTCTGCCTCAGAGCACAAATGGGGACTGAGGCCCAGACTGGTGGTCAGGGACCTCGGGCCATCATCTCCCAGCCAAGGGACCCTTGCTGCTCCTCTGAAGAAATCTCAGCTTCCCCCCTCCCCCCACACCAACTGGTTCAACAGAAAACAATGTAGGGCAGCATTAGGGCCATGCAGACAGAGTGGGGCAGGGTGTCACTTGCCCGCGATCACTCCGCGGCCGAACTTGTCCCCGTCCCGCAGCAAGGCCTGGATCTGGGTGGGGCTCATCCCCAGCCTCTGCTCCAGCAGCTCCCGCCAGGCCTCATCCTCCCAGTCCCGGTGTGCGATGTGGACTGCCAGGGTACAGTGCTGGTGGCTGCGTAGCATGGGCCGCCACCGCGTCTCCAGGGTCTTGACACCATTTAAGATGAAACCTGCATAAGGCTGTCGGAAGGACAGACAGCCGAACTTCATCTCCCAGGGCTCTCAGGGCCTCACCTGGCTGCAGAAACACAGAACCACAAAGGTCAGGAGCCTGACACAGTGGCCTGCAAGCTCACAGCCCTGTGCTAGACTTCAGCCCCACGTGCCTGAGCATCCTCCAAGCCTGCTGACGCTGAATGTGGGGGGTCAGAGAGGGCTGGCTCCTTCCATCCGTCTCCACGTGGTCCACTGATAGGGGGGTGGCGACCCAGAGGACCCGTCCATCACATGGAGTCTGTGGGGAGGTCAGGAAGGAGGGCAGGACAGTGGGAGAGAGGCACGTGGTGAGTTCCAAGACAGAGGGACTCGAAAGCCTGGGAGCACTGAGGAGGGAGGGCAAGCCCCCTGGCTTCACAGCTCAGTGGCCGGGCTCTGGTCCTCTCCCAGCACAGAGAGGCACTGTCCTGGGCTTGGCTTCCCCTACCCTCAGCCACCATCCCACCCCTTAGCTCCCGGCCCCAACCCTGCCCATGCTCTGGCGATCTCCATCTTAGCTCAGGGCTGCTGAGGGCAGATCCATGCGGATCAATCTGGCCTTGACCCTGGGGCGCCCTAGACCTCAGACGGCCCTGCCAGGTATCTTCCCCAACCTTTGGCAGCCCCATTCCTCCCAGTCCTTCCCACACCACTGCCTCCACTGTCATCAGATGCCCCGGCCCTTGCCCAGAGCCTAGAGAAAGAATGGTGAGGAGCAACTACTGGGACTGGCACGCTCCCTGTCCTCGCCAGGGCCTGGGACAGCACCATGCAGGGATCACAGAATTCAAACCTCAAATAACCTGTTGGGTTACTGTCACCTTGCTCGACACCTGAGGAGGTGCTGAGGCACAGAGTCACAGCCCATGACTGCAGGGGACCTGACTACACATACCTCCAACCTCACTTCTTTCCTTGTACTTGGAGGGGGGTCCCTGTTCACTTTAGGGGAGTGGAGGCGGAGGATCAGAGCCATGGGCCTGGACCTCAGTAGAGTCTCAGCACCTCCGAGGGAGCTTCCGTTTCCACGTGGCTGTAAGGATGGGGACAAGGTCCCAGAGGCACCCAGCCCAGGGCATTCTGGGCCTTTCCTTCCCTGAGCACAGGAGAGCCACAATTCTCCCAGGCCCATGAGGCACCATGTGATCTGGTTCCTAGCCTGATGGCCTGTTCTTGCCCCTGGATTCACCCCCAGTAGCCATGAAGGCCATCCTTCCATCCTTGGAACACTCCAGTCTGTTCCTACCTCAGAGCCTTTGTAGGGTATGAGGTGTCACATCATGTCCCCTCAAATTCAGGTGCTGGAGTCTCAATCCCAAGTACCTTGGCATGACCTTACAGACAAAGGGAAGGTCTTCACAGAGCTGATGGAGGTCAAGTGAGCTCATTAGGATGGACCCTCCTCTAACAGGACGGCTGTCCCCATACAAAGGACACATTTAGAGACAGAAAGGCACACAGAAGAACTGGGGTGAAGAGGAAGGCGGAGCTCTTCAAGCCCAGACACACCCACCATGGCCAGCAAAGCCCGGAAGTGAGGGGGTGGATGGGACAGACTCTCCACAGCCCTCACAAGAGCCAAGGTCAGCTCGACTCTGACTCCTCGACCTCAGCTGCCAGCCTCCTGAACCAACACGGTTCATATTTGAGCCCCCGGCCTGTGTGACCCTAACATGACTGCCAGCAAACGAAGCTAGAGGGTCGGCCCTGTCCGGACATCTCTCCACAGGGGCAAGGGGGGATGGCCTCTCCACTCCCAGCACCTTGGGCACACTCCTCCACGTCTGCACATCTCTTTTCATGCGTCTGTTTTCACTCTTACACGGTGTCTGTTTACACCTCCCAGTGTTGGGGGTCCCACAAGTTACTGATGCTTCCCTCCTGATGGAAAGGTAGGGAAAACTCATTCTGCCAATACAGCCACTCGACATGACCACACATTCACTGACTGAAGAGCCATGCAGGAGGCGGTCCAGGGAACAGGGCACACACCTGAGGTGCTGACACACGCCAGCAAATGGTCTTCCACTAAGGCTTCCCTGTGTCCACTCCACCAACCACAGGCAAGGGTGCCATGTCCTCACACACTGGCTGGCCCCGAGCATCATCATCCCCCTGAACCTCTGTCAACCTGCTGGGTGACAAAGGGTCACCCTCTTCACTGGTTCTGGCTTGGTTACCAGAGAGCCTGGCTGGCCCCTGGGGCATGGCCATTGCTATGTCTTCTACTGAGGTATGTGACTGGATCCCAGGCTTGCCCAGTTTCCTCCACTCAAGTGTCTCAGCCAACCCAACCCCTTCCTCCTGGGCGCCTCTGAATCTCACCTGTGTGGGTGGAATCCCTGGCCAAGAAAGGGCTCAAACTTTCCTACCACTCGAAGCAGAGGGTGCCTGCTTGGTGGCCAGAGATGAAAACACTCTTCCGACTGCTTGTCTGCACGTTTTCACCTCTACGAGGACCAGAGGAACAGGGAGAAAAGCACCAATGAGAAGACAGCAATGTTGGACAGCAAGCCATCATGTTCTTCTCCTTGGCAGGGGCTTCAGACTACGGGGACCCAGGAAGGCCCAACTGATGAGAAACACACAGTGCAGGTTCCCTCAGGGTGGGTTCTGCTCATCACAGCAGCTGGCCTGTCCTCATGTGACTGAGACAGGGACCCCACAATGCCTCAACGGTCAGCACAGAAACCCATCCCCCAGGAGTGATGGTGATTTACAGCCCAGGAGACTGGGGCAACTAAGAAGAGAAAACAATTCCTCCCCTTACACTGCCACTCTGGAAGGATCTGGAGGTCGGCACAGTCAGTTGGCCGCCCTCCATGGACTCCTGGTTGGGCCCCACCAGGAGGGGAACGCGTACAAGCAGTGAGCTCTTCAGGTTAGGGCCCAGCACACAGCGGGTCGGTGGGGCTCGTGTGAGGTCACAGTCCGGGGGAGAAGCAGGAGGCTGGAGGGTAGGTCGGCATCTTCGCATGTGTCCCAGGGCATCTCCAGGACACATACGTGGAAGGAAAGCATGCGGGGACTGTGGCCGTGGAGGGGACAGGAAGGTCCTGGCAGGGGCTCCTGGTCCCAGAGCCTGGAAAACCCCGCCCGGAGGTACCGTCTGCGCACGAGGCAGGTCCTACCTTCCTGCAAGCAGAGCGAGTCGCGGGCGCCTTTTTGGGATGGCCGGGCAGCGGCCCCCAAGCAAGACAGTAGTCCGCCACACGGACCGCTGTCAAGTGACGGCGCCAGTTAGCCTTAGTCCCGTCGCGCCCACAAAAACACTGAAGCCCCTGATTTCCGGTGTGTACGGCTTCCGTACTCACGTAGGCACGCAGGTACGCAGGCACGCAGTTACGTAGACACGCACGTACGAACAAAGGCGCTTTCTCTCGCCGCCCCTGTCTGCTAGGAGACAGAATAGGAGTCGCCACGCTCTGAGGTGCCTGGAAGGTCAGGCTGGGAGAAGCCTCGAGACCTGTGGCCTGGAGCGGGACCCTGAGGAGGACCACGAAGTGAGCTGCTGAGAGGAGCAGGGCGAGCGGTCTGGGGCTGAAGTGGGGGAAACACCTGGGTGAGGAGGAGCTTCTGGAGAAGGAGGGGAGGCGGGGCGGGGCGGGGCGGAGCGGGGTGGAGCCACCAGGGGAGCGGAGCGGGGCTTACAGGGATGGAGCTGTGGGCCTGGGGAACCCACGGAGGCTGGGCTTGTCCAGTTCCATGGCGGAGCCCAGAGTGTGCCCTTTTGAGTCCGTGCCAGAGGCATCCAGTCCGCGAGACTCGGCGAGAGTCAAAGTGACCGCGACCCAGTGTCCTCAGCGACTGCATCCAAGCTTCAGGGTGGACCCCAGGGGCCAGAGAAGCGGGAAGAGGCGCAGCCTCTGGGCGGAGTTCCCCAACTCTGGGCAGAAAGCTCAGGCTGGCTCCCCTCCAAGCCACCCTGGGCCTGCTGGCCCAGTGCTGAGCAACAATCTGTTTTTTTTGCAGATGCGAAGGAAAATCCTCAGTTTCCTGCTGCCCCTGGGGCCTGAGATGTCCCATAGAAAAGAAGCTTCGCCTTCAAAACTCTTTCCTGTCCTCTTCCTCTGGTCTGGGGGCTCAGCCCACCCAGGACAGCCCCCTGACTCTGCTCCTGACCGCCGCCCTCCCTGCTGTGCCCCAGCTTCCCAAGTGCCTGATCAGAGTAACGATCCTCTTCCTGTCCCCACTGTTACTAGCTGAGCTCAGGCCTCATGGCCTGGGGCCAGTGCTGTCAGCCTAGCACGCCCCCCCCCACCTCGGCCCCCGCACTCGCCTGGACCCCTCCTGTCTCTCCTCCAGCTGGAGTTGCACACACCATCGGTTCTGTGTCACATCACACAGACATCTGTCCTCGTCAATCCCGGATTGAAAGAGCAGCTGAGCCCTCTCCTGTTTAAGCCCCAACCCGTCCATGGTGCCCTGGGGGGCTTCTGATGGTCTGAGGTCTCCTTCCTCATCACCCAGCACTCTGGGTGGCTGTGCTGGTCCTACACTCTGTGCAGAACTCATCCGGGACCCCACACTTTCTCATGCAGTTCTGCCCCTGGACTACTGGCTCCTCTTGTCCTGACAACCTAATGTCCTCCTTCCAGGCATGACTGTAACATCTCTTTCTCCGTCCACCCTAGTGTCAGCCGCTCTCATCTGGGAGTTTTGAGGCGCCCTGCATCTTCTTGCTGCCTGCTTTTGCCCCCCTCTTCCCAGGCTGCGGCTGCTGGGCACAAGTCTGGACCCCTGAGTATCACCGAGACCCAGGAAGGTAAGGTCGGTGTCTACCTGGTTCCCATTAGCTGGGCACCCACACAACTGCTGCCATGGGAATGTTGAGTTGGAGCAGTGCTTTCCCTTCTAGCATACAGCCTGCTCTCTCCTTGCAGAAGCCTTCGAGCTATGAGTTGAGGGGCAGAGGCTGCATCCTGGATTTGAGGCCTCAGCACTGCGGGTACCCGAGTGATCACCACGCCCAACTCCCTCATGCTGGTGCTCTGCTCCTCACCCTGAGAGTGGTTACTAGCTGCCTCTAGAAACCCCAGAACCTCCTGGTAGTGGTTTCAGATCGTGAGGGAGGTTTCTGTGAATGGTAGGTGGGATCCTGCTGATCCTCCCTAATCCTGGTTTTGAACTAGACGTTGCCCAGTGAACTGGACACCTATGAAGTGTGGCTGCTGATGGGGCAGCTGTGAGGACCTGCTCCATGGCGTTTTTCCACACTTGTCCCTTCCCTGCTGCTGGCCCCAGCTCTCCTCATGTGCCCACATGTGTGGACTGAGCCACGGGGAGTGCTGCCTCTCACCCCACCTGGGTCTCTGAGGCTTGGTGAGGGTTCCACTTTCCTCTTGCTGTGCGTTTGCAGGCAGCACTGACCTTGGATGGGCTTGACCCAGATTCTCGGTTTTCTTCATGCCCTCCTTGCCCAGTGTGTTTTCTTCTCTGAAATACCTGTTGCCCATCTCTCTGCTGAGTCATGTGTCCTTTTTGTGCCGGGATGTGGGCACTTCTTTTGAGGTCTGGGCATTCATCCCACCCTGGTGTTTGTATTGCAGATTCGTCCTCTTCTGTTTGCAGGCTAGCAATGGACTCAGTATTCACCTGGTCTCTTGGAACTGTAAGTGCCCCACAGGTCAGCACGTGTCTGTCAGGCCCTCCTGCTGGGGGCCGCCATCCATCCTCTCACACCTGGGGCGAGCAGTCCCCAAGGAGACGCTGCCCTGGCGTCCCACACTCTGCCCATGAGAGAGGGCTCCTTCACATCTGTGTCTGTCCCTTGGTCCCTTGGTCCCTTGGTCCCTGCCTGCCTTGGACCCTGCACACAGGACAAGCCCAGGGGCAGCCATGTAGCTCCAGGAGGTGAGCCAGACCTATTTCTTCTCTGTCCTCAGGGCAGCTCCCGTTGTCCGCACCCCTCTCCATACCGCCTAGATGGAAGGGCCAGCCTGAGAACCGGACGCGTTTCTGATTTCATCTCAGTTCCGTTGCAGTTCTTTGAGAGAACGTGGCACACATGGGACCTGCGGACACGGGTGGCCACTCTGCTGCCGCTGCTTGGAGTGCTGTCTGCCAAAGGGCTGGGGCACTGCCCAGGGGGGCCTGGGGAGCTTCTGTGAGCCTCTGGCGCTGCCCCGCTCGCATTCACATCACAGGCCTTTATATCACATCTGACCCAGGGGTGGGAAATGCTGGTTTACGAGTGTCCATCATTCCTGAGCTCTGGGGTCTATGTACTCTTCACTGTCCTCTGTCTGAGCAGGTTGGCCACAACCCAAACACCAGGCTGCGGCCCACTGAACGGGTCCAGCTGTTTAATTTGCGAGGTTGAGGAGCAAGGAGGGCGGCCTGGAGTGTGCATTGCCATCCCATACCCATGGTGAGAGGACTTCAGTGAGTGAATTCTCATGCGCTAGGCAGGAGCCCCATCTGGCTACCCTGTGAGAACTTGCATGCCCACCGTGGTGACTTGGCCAAGCACAGAGAAGATGTGAGGAGTCAGGAGCAGAGGCCACCCATGAGGCGCCACCAGAGGTGGGAAAGTTCTCCAGTTCATGAGTGGGGCGTGTATCCACCCCTCCCCATTTTCTGTGCGTTTCTCTTTTACTCAGTGGAGTTTACCTGATGGAGTTCCATTTGGCCTTACCATCTTTTCCTCACATCACATGTTCCCCCAGGTTCTGAAGGACTCCTCGACAGACGTCTCACTAAGCCCTGCACCCAGCTCTGGGGGATACTGCATTCCAGGCTCTCCCAGGTCAAGACCGACTGGCAAGTCCTCGGGACTGGCACTATGTTTCTTGCCCCTTGAGCCCCTGTGCCCAGAAACCCCAGCCCCGGGGGTCCTCCCAAAGTGGCCGCAGAGTCAGAGTTAACTGTGTCTCTCACTTCGGTGTCAAGTTGACCCTGTCTGGCAACCTCCACCCCTCTGGTGGTCCCACCACCCTATGTGGGGTCACCGACGCAGAGCCTGACATCCCTTTGGGAGGGGCTGGGGTCATCCCTGTGTCTGTTTCCTGTGGTGCGGCAGCGTCCATCCCCCAGGGGCCCGCCCTGTCCCTGTTCCTCAGTTCGACCTGAGAACTGGCTCGGGGCTGAACCTGGACAAGGGATCTTAACCTGATGACTGGGGCAGCTGCCCTTGGCCTCAGTGTCGTTTTGGACTGTACCTTGGTCGGTTGCCCACCTCCTGAGCCTCCGGGAGGTTGCATTTTACTGACCACCTGCCCTGCTCTGTGGGTCCGTCCTCCTGGGTAGCGGCAGACCTTGTCACAGTCCCTGGGTCCTGGCTGCTCAGAGCGACCGCGTGACCTCTGCTGCAGCCCGAGTAGTGGTGAGGGGTGGGGGGTGTCATCCGTCTCCTCCACCACGAGGCCCGTCGAGCCTGGCCTGTGTTGCACAGTAACTTTGCTCTGCTTGGTGGCCGGGCAGTAGATGACCAGCTCTTCCCATGGTTCCTTGGTTCTTGTGCTGGTAGTGCTGTGGGTCCTGCCGCAGATCGGAGCAGTCAGCTCCCATGCTTCCTGGGATGGAGGGCACATGTGGGGGAGGACTCCGGTCCCATTTGCTCCCTTGGGGGTGGGGGGGACACCAACTATTGGGTGGGGGAGGTGGGCGGCTGCTGCAGGCTCAGAAGTTCAGACATCTGGGATGTCCCAGTTTTTTGTGCCCTGCCTGCCAGTCTCCCTGGCCCTTGTATCAGGATGCAAGTTTTCCCAAGAGGACCTCCAGTGCCAGCGGTTCGGGCCTGCCTTGGCAGAATGTTCATCTCTGAGGTTCAGCCACTCCTGTCGAATCCTGGGCTGATGTTTGTTCACTGCCTGAAGCTTTGTCAGCTACTGGGGAGACCCTGCCACCCCCCCTTGTTCTCATTGTTCTTCACCCTGAGTGGGTCATCTGCCTGTGGACAGCAGAGCAAAAAAGTCACTTCCCTCTATTCCTCCCACGTTCCACACGCCTGGATCTTCTCACTTGCCAGGGAATTCCTTTCCCCCTGCCAGCCCAGTGAAAGTTCTAGCAGCTGGGCTGTGGCCTTGAGCCCAGGGCTGAAGGCACACTGACTACCCCGAGGACGGCTCCTCATAACCAATGGGGCAGGGGATGTCAACCCCCTACCAAGGCCCCATTGTGCCACTTCTCCTCAGACCACTGCAGGGCCAGCCTTCTCGGGATGGGTCCTTTGTGAGGCTATTCCTGGGGGTGGCGGGGGGGAGTTGGTGCAGGAGGCTGGCTGGGGATTCACCACCAAGGGGACAGGGAGCAGGCAGGGGTAGGCAGGGCATGCCTTCACCTGCAATGTTGCCCTGACAGTTCCTGCCAGCCCGTCGGGAGGTGCAGAGCACAGACAGGCATTGGAGGTGTCCACAGTGGGCCCCGGTGGTTGAGCCCTCACAGTGCCTGAGGCCTCATGATCACTATTGACCAAATGGGAGAAGTGACACCAGGAATTGGTGCCTGAGCGGTAGCTTTGTGTACACACAGGACGTCAAGTGCCTTTGCCTGGGTGGCACCATGCTCTGCCCTGCACGCAGCTTGGTGGGAGGGGCTCTTGGTGTCTTTTGCACTAGACAACTGCTGGGTTGGGCAGGAGAACTGCTTTCAGTGCGAAGGCCACCCGGCCATCTGCTAGCCCCAGTGTAAGCACAGCCTGATGGGAGAGGGCAGGTCTGGATGCCAGAGCTCACAAGGCAAAGTGCATTCAAGTCCAAAGATACCTGTCCTGCAAGAAACTCCTCCACTGTGCAGGGCGCCAGGTGTCCACTCACCCCTGCATCACTCAGGGCTGGCGGGTGGGGAGGCTGGAGCACATTTTCCAGGCAGACCTCTATAACGAGCAAAGCCTGAAACGTGTCAGAGGTTGGGGAGCATGAAGTGTGGGGAACCAAACACTGATTCACAGTGATGGACCATGGTGGGCTTTTACAGACAGGAGGGCCGTCCGGGCTGGGTGTTGTTGTGAAAAGGGTCTCCTTGGCTGGGAAATGGGGGAAGGGCCCCCGAAAGGATCAGACCCATGAAGGGAACTGAGCCCAGGAGTGTAGCTGGACCAGGCAAGTTTGTGGAGGGCCCCTAGCCTGACACAATCTGTTCAGGTCCCCAGGAGTTTTGGCAGAGGGTTTCTAGAGACTTTGATGTGCTGTGAAGTTGCATCCATTGCCTGCAGAGGCAAGGCTGTGTGCTGGTATGTGCAGTGCTACCCAGGTAGGCTGGGCAGGCTCTGGTCCTCCACAGAGGTGGTGTGGGAGGAAGCAGACACTCCGCTCTGCTGTCTCAAACCTGGATTGATCTGCAGCACAACCATTGCCGGAATGTGAGTCTCAGCAAATCACTCCCTCTATGAGTCTCCATTTCTTTATCTGAGGATGAGCACAGTGTGAAATGTCCCCATTAGGAATAATCCTATTTGTTGGTGTATCTGATGGGAGTGAGAAGTCACAGGATGATTCATGTGAACGTAATCTGTAAACCAGAAAGCACCTACTATGAATAGTGATTGAAGAGGCATCTCATTTTCCCAAGAGAGCTTTCCCCAGGATGAGTGGGAATGCAGGCGTGTACCTTGAAGCCTGCAGCTGGGAGACAGGGAGACAGTGAAGAGCTTCCAATTTGGAAAGGAGGAGAACATGGACACCATCGGTCTCCAGTCCCAAAGGTCCTATAGGATGTGGCCTGGGTTGGGACGAGGGCCATCAGTGGATTTTGAGTAAAGATGTATATAGTGGCCCCTGGGGACAGAAGGCAGTGTGAGCTGAGTCAGACTGCCAGGCTTTGTGAACTGGGGGCTGTAGCAGGACCAGGAATCCATGAAGCTGGGGGCCTCTTCCCTGAACTGTGCAGTAGTCAACATCTGCCAGCTGCCTCAGGTCCATGATCTGCTGTCCACCATTCCGACTCCCAGAACACTTCAGTGGCCAAGTGTTTTCACTAGCTTGACATAACCACTTTTATTAGTAAATCCAAAAATGGATGATATGAAGAAGCTATTTATAGTATCCCGAATTTTCTCTATATAGCCCACATGGTATTAACAGTCATGTGGTTCACTGCAGCCATGTCAGTGTGTTTGCCAGCCCCTGCCTGGGTGTTGATGATCTCTGCGTCCCTGTTAATGATTTCTAAATCCCTAAACTCTTGTGGCCTCCAAGGCTTTTGGGACAAAGCATTAGGCACAAGTGATCCTAGCCCCAATAAGAGCCAACACTTTCAGAAGACTGACAGAGGCCCAGGGGTACTGGATGTGTTACCTTCCAGCCTTCGGCCTGCAGGGATGCCCTTCCTGGGACAGGCAGGACTGAGGGCCAGCCCCATGTCAACCTGGATGACTACACACCCCACCATCGCCAAATTGCCTCAGGATATGGAATCTTAGGGTAACAACCATGGTCTTCTGTGGTAGAATGGGAGGAACCTAGAGCTAAAAAGAGGAAGGACCCTTGGCAAGCACATGTATTCACTAGTTTGTAATTCTAGAAACTTGTCCACCATCTTGTTTCAGGACACCTGGAGTCTGGTGTGGTCTCCCAGTACAGCCCGACAAAATCTGGGTCCACCCACACAATTCTGGGGGTGTTAACATGATTCAAGAATCTGGTTTGGGGATACAGGCAATGACACCGGAAGCTCAGCAGCATTAGGCTCACCTGGTTGACTTGCTTTCATAGCACAATTCTCAAGCGCCGATAGGAAATGCAAGTAGAAGAGATGAGCGGAAAGGGCATTGTGCTGCTGCTGGTGCTGCTTGCCCTGCTGGACACCCCCCTCTGTCTCGGAGAAGCCTGTGCATTAACTTTGGACAGGATGGAAAGCTGCCTCTAGGGAGTGGCACCTTGGCCTCACTTTTCCATGCTTGGTAGCTAGTCACATTCTTAGGATTAACCTGGACCCTAAATTGCAATGGCCAGGTTCTTCCTGAGCAAAATTGTGGTTTTTCTGCCAGCCCATGATCTGGAAGCTGTCTCTTGCTTTCCCACCCTGGCTTCTGTGCTCCGGTGACCCTCCAGGTACCCCAGTTACCCATGAGGGTGTATGGTCATCAGCCTAAGCGCAGGGCTGAGCAGCCCAGATCAGTGTCCTTGCCTGGGTTTGTCCTTGGCATTGTGGCGTCATGGCTCAGAGGCCAGGGTTTAAGGTCTTGAGCCAGTGATGACCCTTTTGCAGCCTCAGTTTTCACATCTGTATGCTGGGTGTAGTAACAGTGCACAGTCGCTAGGACAGCAGGGAGGGTTTCATGAGTTGAAAGGCTGGGGTAAATTTGGTGTGCAAATACGTTACAGGGAAGAGAACCAGGAACACTGCCAGGGTCTTTCATCTGCTTTGGGGAACTACCATTGGCTGACAAGGGCAGAAGAAAGTACTCCATGCCACCTTGTCTCCAGCCTGCTAATCGCGTTCCTCTGGGGTTTTGGGGACTGTTTTTAAGCAGCTTGCTGTTGGCATAGCAACATTGCTGGGAGACATATCAATAACCTCAGATATGCAGATGACACCACCCTTATAACCGAAAGTGAAGACGAACTGAGGAGTCTCTTGATGAAAGTGAAAGAGGAGAGTGAAAAAGCTCAACATTCAAAAAGCTAAGATCATGGCATCTGGTCCAATCACTTCATGGCAAATAGATGGGGAAACAATGGAAACAGTGAGAGACTTAATTTTCTTGGACTCCAAAATCACTGCAGATGGTAACTGCAGCCATGAAATTAAGAGACACTTGCTCCTTGGAAGAAAAGCTATGACCAACCTAGACAGCATATTAAAAAGCAGAGACATTACTTTGCTGACAGAGGTCCTTCTAGTCAAAGCTATGGATGTGAGAATTGGATCATAAAGAAGGCTGAAGGCTGAAGAATTGATGCTTTTGAACTGTGGTGTTGGAGAAGACTCTTGAGAGTCCCTTGGACTGCAAGGAGATCCAACCAGTCAATCGTAAAGGAAATCATTCCTGATTATTCATTGAAAGGACTGATGATGAAGCTGAAACTCCAGTATGTTGGCACCTGATTCGAAGAACTGACTCACTGGGAAAAACCCTGATGATGGGGAAGATCGAAGGCAGGAGGAGAAGGGGGTGACAAACGATGAGATGTTTGGATGGCATCACTGACTCGATGGACATGTGTTTGAGCAAGCACTGGGAGTTGGTGATGGTCAGGGAAGCCTGGCATTCTGCAGTCCATGGGGTTGCAGAGTTGGACATGAGTGAGTAACTGAACTGATGGGCCGAGATGCTATGCTAAGCAAATTACACATACTGAGTGGTTGCTATAGATTTGAGTATACTATTACACCCACTTAACAGATGAGGAAGCTAAGGTAACAGGTAGTTAAATTGTAGCAACAAGATTTAAGCCCAGAACCTGTTGACCTTTTTAGTCCTCTGACTCACCATGAGATTCAGCCAAGTGACAGTGTCCCTGCTGCTCGAGGACCCTGGCAGGCAACTTGAAGAAGTGAGGTCAGCGGGTGCAAACCACAGCGAGCAAGAGAGCTGGAACACATGGAGAGAGCATGATCTAGCCCAGGAGGAGCTGCCACTAACAATAGGAGGGTGTGCAGGCCAGGTCCAGGCCTTTTGATTTGTCCAGAGTGGCCAAAAATGCTGAAGTTCAGTAAGAGATCTTCCGGTTTTTTAATGTTGGCTCCTTATTTTATAAAGGCATTCTCCACACCAGCTGCCTACACTTGCACTCATGTAGAACCTACAGGTGGCCCTCTCCTTCCTCCACTGCACCGTCTCCACACAGTGTTGCCCTTGCCAGGGCTTTGCTCTCAGACGTTGATCTTCTGTCTGAAAGTGCTCCCGCCTCAGCTCACACTGCCTGCTCATTTTCATGAAAGCATACTGTTGAAGAACGGAGACAGACTCGGGGAACCTGCCTGCTTCTATGTCTCCTCCTGAAGTTTACTCAGCTCAGTGCAGACTGCACTTCCGAGCTTTCCCACGTCCTCTCTGTAGGGATCAGTGTCCTCTTGGCCAAAGTTCTCCCAAGGCTTTGTACCATGCCTGGCTGTATCCTTTCTTCCTTTTACCTGGTCCATTTCTCCTCTCTCCCAGTTACACAGTCAGCCTCTTGGGACAAGTTCAAAGTCTAATTACCTCACTCTTCCCATCTTCCCCCAAGTCTGATCTCAGTGCTTAATAGGTTTACGTTTCAAATATTTGCTGAATTAAATATAAAAATTGCAGTAAAGATGAGGCTTCTCTTCGTATTCTTATTAATGACAAGGCAGGTTCGGTTGCTTTAATAAAGAACTAAAAATGCAGTTACTTTGCCATTTTAAACCTGCTTTCTTATCTATTAAGTATTATCAAACCTATAGGAATCACTTAATAGGTGTAGATTGCATAGCACAGCGCCTGATGCGGAGAAGGCACTCAGGAGAGGTCAGTTCATCTTGTTGTCACAGCTTTCATGATTTAATACAATTGTTGTTTAGACTCTTTTTGATCCCATGAACTGTAGAACTCCAGGCTTCCCTGTCCTTCACCATCTACTGGAGCCTGCTCAAACTCATGTCCATTGGGTCGATGATGCCATCCAACCATCTCATTCTCTTCAGCTTCAGCATCAGTCCTTCCTATGAATATTCAGGGTTGATTTCCTTTAATATTGAGTGGTTTGATTGCCTTGCAGTCTGAGGGTCTCTGAAGAGTCTTCTCTAACACTACAGTTCAAAAGCATCAATTCTTTGGCACCAAGCATTTTTTCTGGTCCAATTGTCACGTCCATACATGACTACTGGAAAAACCATAGCTTTAACTAGACGGACCGTTGTCAGTAAAGTAATGTCTCTGCTTTTCACTATGCTGTCTAGGTTGATCATAGCTTTTCTTCTAAGGAGGAAGTGTCTTTTAGTTTCATGGCTGCAGTCACCATCTGCAGTGATTTTGGAGCCCAAGAAAATAAACTCTGTCACTGTTTCTGTTCTTTCCCTATCTATTTGACATAAAATTATGGGACTGGATGCCATGATCTTCATTTTTTGAATGTTGAGTTTCAAGCCAGCTTTTTCACTCTCCTCTTTCACTTTTATCAAGAGGCTGTATAGTTCCTCTTCACTTTCTACCATGAGGGTGGTGTCATCTGCATATCTGAGGTTATTGATATGTCTCCTGGAAATCTTGATTACAGCTCATGCTTCATCGAGCCCGGCATTTCACATGATGTACTCTGCATAAAAGTTAAATAAGCAGGGTGACAATATATAGCCTTGATATACTCCTTTCCCAAATTTGAACCAGTCCATTGTTCCATGCCCAGTTTTAACTGTTGCTTCATGACCTGCATACAGGTTTCACAGGAGGCAAAGAAAGTGGTCTGGTATTCCCGTTGCTTTAAGGATTTTCCACAGTTTGTTGTGATCCACACAGTCAATGGCTTTATAACATGGTCAATGAAGCAAAAGTAAATGTTTTTCTGGAATTCTCTTGCTTTTTTATGATCCAACAGATGTTGGCCATTTGACCTCTGGTTCCTCTGGTGCCTTTTCTGAATCCAGGTTGTACATCTGGAAGTTCTTGGTTTACATACTGTTGAAGCCTAGCTTGAGGGAGTTTGAGCAATTTTGAGCATTAACTTGCTAGCATGTGACATGAGCACAATTGTGCAACAGTTTGAACATTCTTTGTCATTGCCCTTCTTTGGGATTGGGATGAAAACTGACAACTTCCAGTCCTGTAGCCACTGCTGAGTTTTCCAAATTGGCTGGCATATTGAGTGCAGCACTTTCATAGCATCATCTTTTAAGACTGAAATAACTCGGCTGGAAATCCATCACCTCCACTACCTTTCTTTTTAGTGATGCTTCCTAAGGCCCACTTGACTTCACATTCCAGGATGTCTGGCTCTAGGTGAGTGATCAAACCATCGTGATTATCTGGTCATTAAGACCTTTTTTGTATAGTTCTGTGTATTCTTGCCACCTCTTCTAAATCTCTTCTGCTTCTGTTAGGTCCTTACCATTTCTGCATTTCAGGATTTAATACAATAGAGCTAAGATTTACTGAAAGGCAAGGCTGATCTTATTGCAAGTGATCCTCACATCCTGAACTGAGATCCCAAGAAACTCGTGAAAGGTCTCTTCCAAATTAAGAGAGCAGTTAAAGTTCCACCTATTTGTTTTTTGCCTGCAATTGTTTGGTCCTTCTTAATAGAACTTTTACAAATCTAAGTGTTGAATATGCTCATTACTCTCTGTCATAGGCTGAATTTCGTACCCCTCTCCAAATCCACATGTTGTGGCCCTAACGGAGAAGGCAATGGCAAGCCACTCCAGTACTCTTGCCTGGCAAATCCCATGGATACAGGAGCCTGGTAGGCTGCAGTCCATGGGGTCACTAAGAGTCGGACACAACTGAGTGACTTCACTTTCACTTTTCCCTTTCATGCATTAGAGAAGGAAATGGAAACCCACTCCAGTGTTCTTGCCTGGGGTATCCCAGGGACAGGGGAGCCTGGTGGGCTGTGGTCTATGGGGTCGCACAGAGTCGGACATGACTGAAGCAATTTAGCAGCAGCAGCAGCAGCGGCCCTAACCCCAGCACTTCAGAATGTGCTTCTGTTTGAAGATAGGGACTTTAAAAAGGTAATTACGGTTAAATGAGGCTATATGAGTGGACCCTAATTCATTCTGACTGTGGTTCTTATAAGAAGAGGAAGGATGGAAACATAAAGGGACTCAGGGTTGGGCATGCACAGGGAAGGTGACATCTGAAGTTTCAGGATGGAGGCCACCATCTACAAGCCAAGGAGAGAGGCTTCAGGAGAAACCTGACCTGCTGACACCTTCATCTTGGAGTTCCAGCCTTAAGAACTGTCAGAAAATGAATTTCTAAGGTTTTCCTGGTAGCTCAGTAGTACAGAACCAGCCTGCTAATGCAGAAGACACAGGTTTGATCCCTGATCTGAGAAGATCCCACATGCCACAAAGCAACTACCGCATGCACCACAACTGTTGAGCCTGTGCTCTAGACCCCGGGAGCCAAAACTGTTGTAGACTGTGTGCCCTAGAACCAATGCTCTGCAACAAGAGAAGCCACCACCATGAGAAGCTTGCACACCACAACTAGAGAGTAACCACCATTTTCCATAACTAGAGAAAAGCCTGTGCAGCAACAAAGACCCAGCAAAGCAAAAAATAAATCAACAAATAAAATTATTTTTTTAAAAAGTAAATGAATTTCCACTGTGCATGCTACCCAGTCTGTGACACTTTGTTCTGGCAGCCCTAGCAAACTAACACCTGCTTCTCCTTTTGGACCTTTGCCTCTTCCTAATGATATGACTCCAGAAAATGGGAAATGGGGATCTGCTTGAAGGAAATGGGAGAAAAATATACTTTGGGAGAAACAACATGTTTGCCTAAAAACTCTGTCTCCTGGCCTAATATTTGGGAGATTTTCTGATTAAAACCTGTGTAGCAGATCCTGCCCACATCCCCTCTCATTTGTGGCTGAGGCACATACCAGCCAGACATTAAACTGCCAGCATCTCGTCAGTAGCTTGGAGGCTTTTTCCTTGTGCCTGAAACCTAGTTTGTCAGTGCTCAGGGCAGACTGAAAATGCCAGAGAATTGATGCTTCATGACCCTTAGGAACTGGAGTATAAATACCCCAGCTCCCTCATCATCAAACATGATAAAACAGATAACTCTCCATAGGCTTGCAGAGTTGTCCAGCAGGATTAAGCTCCCATAATCTTTCTTCAAATGCACCTTTTCTTGACTCCCTTCCTATCTCTATGGAAGCTCTCCATCCTTCCTCTGCAAAGCACATCTCCCAAGGAAACTATTTGCTCTAGAATTCTTATTTTAGGTTGTGATTCTGGGGGAACCAACACTAAGGGCACCTGCTTCTAGCTACCTGTGTGTGCATATGAAATGCCCATATTTAAAGATGATGCTGTGGTTTCTAATTTAACAAGATGATGTACTGGATTGGGGCTTTCCTGGTGGCTCAATGGTAAAGAATCTGCCTGCCAATGCAGGAGACTCAGGTTCAGTCCCGAGGTTGGGCAGATCCCCTGGAAAAGGAACTAGAAATCCCCTCCAGTATTCTTGCCTGGAGAATTCCATGTACAGAGGAGCCTGGTGGGCTACAGTCCATGGGGTCACAAAAGAGTCAGACATGTCTTAGTGGCTAAGCAACAAGACTGCATCCATTTCTTTCTGTGGTAAGGTGGTAAGCGGTTTATCGACTGGTGGACCCTAGGGCTCTCCTTGCAGGAAAAGGTGTTCTAATGTCCTGCCTTGTGGAAATGCCTTTGCATCAAATCAACTATGCTGCCTTTTTTCTTCTATGAACACAAAACCCCAATCTTTTCCGTACTTATGGGCTTAAAATTTTTTTTTTAATTGAAGGATAATTGCTTTACAGAATTTTGTGGTTTTCTGTCATACATCAACAAGAATCAGCCATAGGTACACCCATATGCCCTCCCTCCCATCTCCCTCATCATCCCACCCTTCAGTCTGTCACAGAGCCCCTGTTTGAGTTTCCTGAGTCATACATCAAATCCCCATTGGCTGTCTATCTTACATGTGGTCTTGTAAATGTCTATGGTCCTCTCTCCATGCATCTCACCTTCTCCCTCCTCTCCTCCCCCCGTGTCCTTATTGGCTTTTCTTAGCTTGTGCTCTTGTATCACATCTCCATGATGGGTAGGTGTGTTTGCATCAGGGTGGTGTGGTTTTAGTAAGCTGTCTTGTGCCTGAGCCGCATGTTTCCTTATGGGGCTGCTCTAATACCTGCTGTGAAGTTTTCATGGTCCATGGGGGTGCAACTGAGGGAGTTGCTTCTGAATAGGTGTCCAAGTGACTATGAGAGAAACAGACTTCTGAGGAACAATGCAAGCTGCCCTGGGTGTGCAGTAAAGCCTCTGCTGAGCCCACTGACCCTAAGCCCTTTCTCGTTACTCTCATGCTGGTGTTGAGCATGTCAGAGGTTGAAGTCTTCTCAGTGACTACTCAGAACAATGCTACAGACATTCCACATTGAGTAACTTTCAACCTTCTAGACTCCCTTAACCCCCTGAAAGCTGTTTACAGCCAGGCCCACAGTTCTGGAATGAGGAGCCCTGGGACAAGGCTGTGGATGAATGCGTTAGCCAGGCCTCACCTGACTGTGCACGTAACAGGTAGCCTCTGCAGCTGGTTTGGTGACAGGATCACTTGTCTTTGCCCCAGGAGGAAAGGTTTTGTCACAGAAGCTATTTCTCTGTTGCCTCTTTTGTGAATCTTTTTCTGTTAGTGTGTCGGGAGCTGCCGGGATACACCCAGTCTGTGACAAGGTCACGGGACGAGAAAGGAATCTGCAAGGCAGCTCTTCCCCTCGAGGTTGTCCCGGGGGCCCGGTATGTCCCTTTCCTCCTTCTGTCTTACTGTTGTTGGGCTTTCTATTAATTTTTGGAAATATAATATATAGTAATAAGGCCTCCCTGGAAAAGTCCAAGCCTACTTAGAAATGCTCATGATTGCTCTGCCTCAGGACACGACCATAAACATCAAGTCAGGAAAGAAAAGGCCACAGGTATAGGTTGGCTGCTTACTTAAAAGATTATAATGTTCTAGAATAGAAAAGAGTAGAGGCATTTAGATTTAGAAGTAGATATACTGCTTCAGTTTACTTGCTCCTTGGTTGAGAGGGTTTTCATTATTGCTATTTCTTTGTTATTAATTGTTCATTGCTTCCCTTTCTTTAAACAACATGGAAGATTATGGGTATTTTTGTAGAGTTAGGAAATGGGGTACATAGGATTTCAATAGAAGATTTATATTAACCAGCTTCACTGCCATTATCTCACTATTAATAGAGGTGTTTTGCTGCTTTAGAGGTGTTTTTGCTGTTTAATAGTTAATCATTGTAAATTGAAACTTTGTAATTTTAGGTAAAGAAAAATATCAAGGTTTTTCTCATGGTACTATTCTCAGAAATGTCAAGCATGTTACTGTGACCCTTCCCATGTATTGTTTTATTGTCCAAAGAATTTACACTATACCTGAGATTTGTAGAACATTGTTTTGTTAGAATGAAAATGTTAGGCCATTGAGGCAAGAAGATTAATGTACGGGACATTTAAGAAAAAACCCTGTAATCGGAAACGTTTTAGATGAATGCATAGGGGAAAAACATGGGAA
>NC_057419.1:93559811-93564295 GCF_019320065.1 Cervus canadensis
GTGTAATGGTACCTCATTGTGGTTTTGATTTGCATTTCTCTGATAATGAGTGATGTTGAGCATCTTTTCATGTGTTTGTTAGCCATCTGTATGTTTTCTTTGGAGAAATGTCTGGATTAACCTCAAAAATATACAAGCAACTGCTGCAGCTCAATTCCTGAGAAATAAATGACCCAATCAAAAAATGGGCCAAAGAACTAGCTCTTTATTTATTATTTTTTCTCTCATGGGACTAGTCATGCTCATAGTGGCTCTTACCAGGTCCATCCCATCAATACCCTAAAGCGTCCACTGTACCAATGTTACTCTATCATTGATGCCATGTCCGGCTTTTAAGAGTGGCCCTTTTAAATGCTCAGGCAGAGGTGATCAGGTCCTTGCAGCTTAGATGTTTTTATCTCTTAGAATTCATCTTGTGTGCAAACTGTCATGTGCTTTTTTAAAGAAACACAGAATTGTGTTTACCTGTTCATACCCTCTTCCTGTTAGCTTCCCCTGTGTTTACCTTAGTTTCTTTCCCCTTAGCAATTTGTTAAGTGTGAGTATCGCACTTAGAGCTCAGAACCCTTGTGAATAGTGTGTCCATCAGCAAGCATTTTAAGGCTGCTGTTAGAGAAAATGTCCACAAGGCGGCAGCATTTTTCATTTCCCCCTCTTGTTACTATGGTAACAGCATCCTGGGAGGTTATCCCAGGCCTGATTGTAAATGCTAGTAGAATGAGACACAGGACGTCAACAAACTTTTTGTCTCTTTACTCTTTGAGGTTTTTCTTTAAGTTAAACTTTATTTCTAATTTAAGGCTATTTACATCAGTGTTGTTGCACAGAAAAAGTTTCTCCTTCCTTTCCACAGATACCTGGAGGTATTCAACTGTGGTTATTGTCAGAGCTATCTTTTAGAATCCGTGGAGTACATGTCTCTTGATACAGGGAGTCCTTGTGGATTATGAATTGCATAGGGCATAGGTATTTGTGGGTATAACTTTATTCCAGCCATCACCTTTTGGCCTCTCACCCACTGATACCCTTTGCTAACTGTAATTTTCTTACCAGGAGTGTAAGTCCATTTCACTTTTGTCTGGGTACTCATTGTCATCAATATGTTTTTTATCCCCTCTGGAAGGTATATGCTGTGATATGTCTTTAATCCATCCTTCTTTACTTACTGTGATTCAGTCTAGATTTCTGTGTATACCCGAAAATGGCTTTTTTTTTTTTTGCATTTTCATAATGTCTGAGTCATATTTCGTTGTGTCTTTGTGTCCCATTTCTTTCTCTTTTCGTTTGCACCCAACGATTCTCTTTCCTTTCATCTCTTGGGCATTGTAAATGCTGCTGCAGTGCATGTTGTGGAGTTGGGGGTTTGGCTGTGTGTTTTCCACGATCTGTTGATTTCTCAAATACTCTGGGAGTGAAGCTGCCATATGACATTATCTGTCTCATTTTGTGATTCCAAGGCCCTTTGACAGTCATGCTCATAAAGGCTACGACTGCTTACCTCCCACCACTGGCATACAGGGGTCTCCTTTACTAATATTGCTCTACTCTTCCCTGTCTGTAGAGTTTGGATACCGGCCTGTTTCATTTCATTTCATACCGGTAGTGATATTGTGTTGCAGTTTAAGTTTTCATAATCAGTGATAACAGAGCA
This sequence comes from Cervus canadensis, assembly GCF_019320065.1. NCBI lineage: Eukaryota > Metazoa > Chordata > Mammalia > Artiodactyla > Cervidae > Cervus > Cervus canadensis. Next base: position 93,561,463 of record NC_057419.1, read on the forward strand.
AACGAAGCACATATCCGGAGGCTTCTTTCTAAGCATCAACTAAGTATTTATCTGTTGAATTTTCCTTCCTGATCGTGTGATTTGTTCTTGTTTTTATTTTGGTGTGAGACCCCTGGCCATTTCATAATGGTAGGGGTCATTTAGAGCCCAGTCGCCTTCTGAATAGTCAGTGTCCATCAGCCCACAATTTAAGGTTACTGCTCTAGAAAGCGGCCACAAGGCGGCAGCATTGCTTCGGGGTTTTCTCTTGTTACTATGTCAACAGCATCTTCAGAGGTATGAGCAATTTCTGCTTGTAAATGAGAGCAAAATGAGCTAGAGGAAGTCCGCACCCCCGCACCCCCCGCCCCGAGAGCTTGTGTCTGCTTCCTTCTCAGTTTTATTGTAGTTCATATTTCTTGTTTGACAAAGCTGTGCAGAGTTGCCTTTGTTGTGGCTGTACTGATTCTTGCTCCCTTACACCGATACACAGAGGCATTCAGCAGTGTTTATTTCCTCTGACCTGCTCTCAGAAAGTGTGTAGTACATCACTCTCGCTAAGTCCGTCCCTGTGGATTCTGTATGTGACAGGTATTTGTGGGAATCTGTGAATTTCAGCCTTCCAATGTAAGCCTTCCTCTCACCCATCCCCTTTGGTAAGCATCAGGGAGTTCCCATCACTGGGTGTCCATTTTACCTTGCTCAGGGTACTCACTGGCAGCAATATTGTCTGTCCCATTTGAAAGGTAAATCCTATGACACAGCTCTCATCTGCCCTTCCTCCAGTACTCTTGCCTGGAAAATCCCATGGACGGAGAAGCCTGGTAGGCTGCAGTCCATGGGGTCGCGAAGAGTTGGACACGACTGAGTGACTTCACTTTCACTTTTCACTTTCATGCATTGGAGAAGGAAATGGCAATCCACTCCAGTGTTCTTGCCTGGAGAATCCCAGGGATGGGGGAGCCTGGTGGGCTGCCGTCTATGGGGTCGCACAGAGTTGGACACGACTGAAACGACTTAGCAGCAGCAGCAGCAGCTGCCCTTCTTCACTGACTCTGATTATCACCACATTTATCTGTACCTCTGACAATGTCATTATTTCCTCGCTTCAATGCCTGAATCATAATCTGTCGTGAACCCATATCCCATTCCTTGATCCATTCATCTGTCCATCCCCGTGTACTTCCTGTAGTTTCATCTCTGGGCATTGGGAATGTTGCTGCAATGCATGCTCTGGGGCATGTGGTTTTCAAAATCTGTGTATTTCTGAGGTATCATAAGAGAGGAGAGTCCCTGTCATACTTTCTATTTTTTTTTTCTATAAAGGCACGTGGACAGTGATTCTTATACTGGCTCCTCCCACTGATATGCCCCCACTACTATAAAAGAATCCCACTGACTAATGTTAATCTACCATTTCTGGTCTGGTCCGTTTTCCATGGTGGCCTTTTCCAGTGCTCAGAGTTGATGTCCCATGGCAGTTTGGATTTTGTATCTCTGATAAGAAAACTTATGGAATACTATTCATGGTCTTTTTGCTTTTTGAAAGCACTTTGATTTGTATTTACCTGTTGATATTTTCTTCCTGAGAGTGTCCCAGTTTTTTTTTTTTATGTGTGTGTGTGTTTATTTATTTATTTAATTTTGGGTGTGTGACCCCTGACATGTTCAAGGTTAGGTGTCATGTCGAGTCCAGCGACCTTGTGAATATCAGATGCCCATCAGCGATAGTTTTCATGCTACGGTTGCAAAGAAAATCCTCTACGCTGAAAGGTTTCTTTATTCTGTCCTCTTTTAGGATGGCTTGCACCACCTGACAGTTTTACTCAAGCCTGGTTGTACATTAGAGTAAAACAATCCAGAGGATCCCATCAAACCTGGTGACTGCTCATACTTGGATTTTAAGTAAAACTTCCTATTCTATTTAAGTTGATTGACAAGGACACATTTGTTTTACGTGTACAGATTCTTGTTCCATGGCACAGAGAATACTAGATATTCAGTTGTGCTTTTCACCTACATGTTATTAGAACGTGTTTCGTCTACCACTCTCACTGAAGTAGGTTTACATGGATCCTGTATTTTATATGTATCTGTGGGAAGTAATTAATACCAAGCTCCAGATGTATCCCTTTCATCCACCAGGGTCCTCTGCTACCCATAAGTTTCATGCCAGGTTGGATGTCCATGTCACCTTTATGTGGGTGCTCACTGCTCTGGATTTTTGTATCCCACCTGTCTGTTGCATCCCATAATGTTTCTTGAATCAACCCTCCTTCACTCAGTGTGATGATCTCTGGATTTATCTCTATCTCTGAAGGCAGCATATGTTCATATTTCAATCCTGATTCAAAAATCATTCTAGACCTCTATTATGTTTATTTATCCATTGCTCTCTCCAGGTACGCTATCTTTGCTTTCATTTCTTCAATGTTCTGAATGGTGCCACAGAACCAGGTTTGGGGTGTGTGGTGTGCAAAATCTGCTCATTTCTGAAATATTCCAGGAGAGGATCTGACTTATCTTACTGTCTCTACCTCTTTATTTCTTTATTTATTTCTCTCTCATGGGAGTGCACTTTTCTAGTCATGCTCATATGGGACTTATCAGGTCCATCCCACCAGTACCCTAAGTCGTCCACTGTAGTAATGTTACTCTACCATTGACGCCATGTCCAGCTTTTGACAGTGGCCTTTTTTCATGTCCACACAACTTCGATGTTTGTATCTGTTAGAATTCACCCAATGTGTAAATTGTCATGTGCTTTTTAAAATAAACATGGAATTGTGTTTACCTGTTCATATCCTCTTCCTGTTAGCTTCTCCTCTGTTTTATTTACTGCCCCCCCCCCCCC
>NC_057419.1:93564305-93588471 GCF_019320065.1 Cervus canadensis
CTTTGTTGGCAAAGTAAAGCCTCTGCTTTTTAAGATGCTGTCTAGGTTGGTCATAACATTTCTTCCAAGGAGTAAGCATCTTTTAATTTCATGGCTTCAATCGTCATCTGCAGTGATTTTGGAGCCTCAAAAAATAGTCTGTCATTGTTTCCACTGTTTCCCCATCTATTTGCCACGAAGTGATGGGATCAGATGCTATGATCTTAGTTTTCTGAATGATGAGTCTTAAGCCAACTTCTTCCCTCTCCTCTTTCACTTTCTTCAAGCAGTTCTTTAGTTCTTCCTTGCTTTCTGACACAAGGGTGGTGTCATCTGCATATCTGAGGTTATTGATATTTCTCCCGGCAATCTTGATTCCAGCTTGTGCTTCATCCAGCCCAGCGTTTCTCATGATGTACTCTGCATATAAGTTAAATAAGCAGGGTGACAATATACAACCTCGACATACTCCTTTCCCTATTTAGAACCAGTCTGTTGTTCCATGTCCAGTTGTAACTGTTGCTTCCTGACCTGCATATAGATTTTCTCAAGAGACAGGTCAGGTGGTCTGGTATTCCAATCTCTTGAAGAATTTTCCTCAGTTTGTTGTGATCCACACAGTCAAAGAGTTTGGCATAGTCAATAAACCAGAATTAGATATTCTTCTGGAACTTGCTTGCTTTTTTGTTGATCCAGCAGATGTTTGCAATTTGATCTCTGGTTCATCTGCCTTTTCTAAATCTGGCTTGAACATTTGGACGTTCACAGTTCACGTACTATTGAAGCTTGGCTTGGAGAATTTGAGCATTACTATACTAGCGTGTGATATGAGTGCAATTGTGTGGTAGTTTGAGCATTCTTTGGCATTGCCTTTCTTTGGGATTGGAGTGAAAATTGACCTTTTCCAGTCCTGTGGCCACTGCTGAGTTTTCCAAATTTGCTGGCATATTGAGTGCAACATTTTCAAAACATCATCTTTTAGGATTTGAAATAGCTCAACTGGAATTCCATCACCTCTACTAGCTTCTTTCATAGTGATGCTTCCTAAAGCCTGCTTGACTTCACATTCCAGGATGTCTGGCTCTAGGTGAGTGATCATACCATCGTGATTATCTGGCCGTGAAGATCTATTTTGTATAGTTCTTCTGTGTGTTCTTGCCACCTCTTCTTAATATCTTCTGCTTCTGTTAGGTCCATACCATTTCTGTCCTTTATTGTGTCCATCTTTGCATGAAATGTTCTCTTGGTATCTCTGATTTTATTGTAGAGATCTCTAGTCTTTCCCATTCTATTGTTTTCCTCTATTTCTTTGAGAGCTCTCCATAGCTCTCCTTAATTACTTCTCCTTAGCTTAGCTTTCCCTAGAATAGCTCTCCTTAGCTCAGCACTCTTGGATAGCTATCCTTAATTATTTCTCCTTAGTTTAGCTCTCCGTAGCTCTCCATAGCTTAGCCATACTCATCTTGACTGTCCATAGCTTTCCTTAGCTCAGCCTGCTTAGGATAGCTATCATTAGCTCAGCTCTCCTTAGATTAGCTATCATTAGCTTGACTCTCCTTAGCTTAGCTGTCTGTAGCTCTCCTTAGCTCAGCCCTCCTTAGCATAGCTCTCCTTAATTACTTCTCCTTAGCTTAACTCTCTGTAGCTCTCTATAGCTCAGTTCTCCTTAGCTTAGCTCACCTTATCTCAGTTCCCCTAAGCTCAGCCCTCCTAGCTCTCCATAGCGTAGCTCTCCTTAGCTTCTCTCTCCTTAATTACCTCTCCTTAGCTTAGCTCTCCATAGCTTAGCTCCCCTTAGCTCAGCTCCCCTAAGCTTAATCAGCTCCCCTAATCTCAGCCCCCTATCTCTCCTGAGCATGGCTCTGATCCTGAGAGTGGCTCTGCTTAACTCAGCTCTCCTTTCATTAGCTTAGCTTTCCTTAGCTAAGCTGTCCGTGGCTCTCCTTAGCTCAGCCCTCCTTAGCTCTCCTTAATTACTTCTCCTTAAGTAAGCACTTACTTACTTAATTACTCCTTAAATAAGCCACTTCTCCTTAAGTGGCTCACCTTAGCTCAGCTCCCCTAAGCTCAGGCCTCATAGCCCTCCATAACTCAGCTCTCCTTAGCTTAGCCCTCCTCAGCTCAGCTCTCCTTAGCTCTACATAGCTCTCTAGGATAGCTAATAAGAGATATGATAAAGAGAACTAAGCTAAGGAGATGTAAGCTAAGGAGAGCTAAGGCATTCTGAGCTTGGCTAAGGAGAGCTTAGAAAAGGGGGGCTGAGCTAAGGACAGCTGAGCTACCCTAAGGAGGGCTGAGCTAAAGAGAGCTATGCTAAGGAGAGTTAATTGAGGAGAGCTATGAAGAGCTGAGTTGAGGAGAGCTGAAATAAGGAGAGCTGAGCTAAGAAGAGCTAAGCTAAGGAGCGCTGAGCTGAGGAGAGCTGAGCTAAGATAAGGAGAGTTAATTAAGGAGAGCTTTGCTAAGGAGAGCCACACTAAGGAGATTTGAACTACATTAAGGAGAGCTAATTAAGGATAGCTAAGCTAGGAGTCTAAGAAAACTAAGATCATGGCATTTGGTCCTATTACTTCATCACAAATAGATGGGGAAACAGTTGAAATAGTGACAGCCTTTATTTTGGGGGGCTCCAAAATCACTGCAGATGGTGACTGCAGCCATGAAATTAAAAGGCGCTTACTCCTTGGAAGAAATGTTATGACCAACCTAGACAGCATGTTAAAAAGCAGAGACATTACTTTGCCAGCAAAGGTCCATGTAGTCAAAGCTATGTTTTTTCCAGTAGTCAGGTATGGATGTGAGAGTTGGACTCTAAAGAAACCTAAGCGCCAAAGAATTGATGCTTTGGAACTGTGGTGTTGGAGAAGACTGTTGAGAGTTCCTTGGACAGCAAGGAGATCCAACCAGTCCCTCCTAAAGGAAATCAGTCCTGAATGTTCATTGGAAGGACTGATGCAGAAGCTGAGACTCCAATACTTTGTCCACCTGATGCGAAGTGCTGACTCATTTGAAAAGACCCTGATGCTGGAAAAGTTTGAAGGAGGAAAGAAAATGGGACGACAGAGGATGAGGTGGATAGATGGCACCACCAACTCAATGGACATGAGTTTGAGTAAACTCTGGGAGTTGGTGATGGACAGGGAGGCCCAGCACGCTGCAGTCCATGGGGTCGCAAAGAGTGGAACACGACTGAGCGACTGAACTGAACTAGTCAATTGTATCACTTAATGTTTGTGTTTCCTTTTTAATTTTCTGCTTGGTTGATCTATCCTTAAGTGTGACTGGGGTATTAAGGTCTCCCACTATTTTTGTGTTACTGTTAATTTCTCCTTCCCTACTTGTTAGCATTTGCCTTACATATTGAAGTGCTCCTATGTTGGGTGCATATATATTTATAATTGTTATATCTTCTTCTTGGATTGATCCATTGATCATTATGTAGTGTCCTTCTTTGTCTCTTTTCACGGCCTTTATTTCAAAGTCTATTTAATCTGGTATGACTATTGCTTCTCCTGCTTTCTTTTGGTTTCCATTTCCATGGAATATCCTTTTCCAGTCCTTCACTTTCACTCTGTGTGTGTCCCTTGGTTTGAGGTGGGTCTCTTGTAGACAGCATATATAGGGTTCTAGTTTTGTAACCATTTTACAATACTTCCCTTGTCATCTATCTATCCATTTGTCCATCCCTATTTCCAATCAATAGTTGATCTTTTTCCTTGTTGCATTTTGTGGTAAATTGCAAACATCAGTATATGTCTCCTTAAGTATTTCAGCAAGCCTGCCATTAAGTAGTGAGCCATGTTTGTTTACAGCAATTTTCTTTGGATATTAACTTTACATACAATGAAATATGCCAATCTTTTTTTTTTCCCAGTCATGTTACTTTTTAATTGAAGTATAGTTGATTTACAAATGTTCTGTTAATTTCTGCTTTATGGCAAAGTGATGCAGTTATACATATACATTTGTATATATACATTGTATATGTGTGTACATTCTTTTATTTAGTGTGTGGCCTGTGGGATTAGTTCCCTGACCAGTGATTGAACGTGCCTCCCCTCAAATGGAACTGTGGAGTCTTAAACACTGAACTGCCAGGGATGTCCCATATATATTCTTTTCCATTATGATTTATCATAGGATACTGAATATAGTTCTCTGTGCTTTACAGTAGGAACTTGTCTATCCATTCCATATACTCTGGTTTGTATCTCTTAACCCCAATCTCTTACTCCATCCCACCCCCAATGCTGTCTGCCTTGAAAGCCACAGTCTGTTCTCTATGTCCATGAGTGTGTTTCTGTTTCATGCATATGTTCATTTGTGTCATATCTTCGATTTCACACTTAAGTGATATTTGGTGTTTGTTACTAAGTGAAGTGTGTAACACTTCACTTAGTATGATCATCTCAGTCCATGCATGTTGCCTCAAATGGCCTTATTGTTGTAACTGTACAGATTCTTGGATGCTCTTAACCAGACATAGAGGTATTCATCTGTGGTTATTTTTATGAATATATTATTAAAATGTGTTTAGTATACCACTCTTGGTATAGTACGTCCATTTTGAGGCTGTATTAAGATCATATATATATATATATCAGTCAGTTCAGTTCAGTCACTCAGTCATGTCTAACTCTTTGCGACCCCATGGACTGTAGCATGCCAGACTTCCCTATCCATCACCAACTCCTGGAGCTTTCTCAAACTCAGGTCCATCAAATGGGTGATGCCATCCGACCATCTCATCCTCTGTTGTTCCCTTCTCCTCCTGCCTTCAGTATTTCCCAGCATCAGAGTCTTTTCCAATGAGTCAGTTCTTCACATCAGGTGGTCAAAGAATTGAAGTTTCAGCTTCAGCATCAGTCCTTCCAATGAATATTCAGGACTGACTTCCTTTAGGATTGACTAGTTTGAGCTCCTTGCAGTCCAAGGGACTCTACAGAGTATATGTGGGTTAGAATAAATATTTATTGTGCTTCTGCTGCCCTCTCGTGGAGAAATAGAAGAATGATTATGAATGCAATTTATAAAATCCAGATGTATTCTCTCATACATGTGTGTATGAATAAATATTTACTGTGCTTTTGCAGTCCTTTCATGGAGAAACAGAAGAATACTTATCAATGTAATTTATAAAATCCAGATGTATTCTACACATGTTGGAAAAGATACTGTATACCTTTATTAAAAATTGATACATGCTCATAACAGAAAACATAAAGTTGCCAGAAAAAAATACAAAGAAAGAAAAAAATTACCCATGACCTCACTTTACCATTGGATCAGAATTCCAAGTTCTGGGATGGGGACTTGAGGGTATGCTTCTTCCTTTAGTATAAAATCATCTTTTCTGCTATTTGAATGCTAACATACAACTTGGTTTTGATACTTGATTCTTGCTTTGTTTGATTAATGTTAAGCATTTACTTTTACAAATACCTAGTAATTTTATCCCCTGTTTAGAGATTGTTTGCTTCAAGATTTTGTTTTTCTTTTCTTCCATTTTTTCTATGATTAAAAAATGTTGAGTATCTTGGCCATGGTAAAGAGTACTACAATGAAGATTGGAGTGCATTCATCTTTTGGAATTAAAGTTTTCTCCAGGAATATGCCCACCAGTGAGGTGCTGGGTCATATGGTAATTCTTTTTTTAGTGTTTAAGGAGTTGCCCTACTGTTCATCATAGTGGTTCTACCAGTTTACATGCCCATTGACAGTGCAAGAGTGTTCCCTTTTCTCCACACTCTACAGAAATTATTGTTCATAGAATTTTGGATGATGACTCTTCTGACTGATGTGAAGTAATACTTCAGTGTAGTTTTGATGTGAATTTCTCTAATAATTAGTGATGTTGAGCATCTTTTCATGTGTTTTTTGGCCACCTGCATGTCTTTTTCGGAAAAATGTCTATTTAGATCTGCCTGTTTTTTGATTGAGTTTTGTTTTTATACTGGCCTACATGAGCTGTTTGTATATTGTGGAGAATAATGCCTTGATAAGTAATGAGGTTTGTGAGACTGTATGGGAGGCAGTGACCAAGATCATCTCCAAGTAAAAGAATTGCAAAAAGCCAAAATTGTTCTCTGAGGAGGCCTTACAAATAGCCAAGAAAAGAAGAGAAGCTAAAGGCAAAGTAAAAAAGGAATTTGAACGCAGAGTTCCAAAGAATAGCAAGGAGAGATAAGAAACCCTTCCCCTTGCTACTGCTGCTCTTTCTGTGCACCGTTTAATATTGTTTATAATGTTTTATGCTGTTGCACAATAACATAAGCTGAGGGAGTTCTGAGAAGGAACACCTCTTGCTTCTGAGGAAGTTGTAATCCTCCTGAGATGCTGACTTTTTATAATCTTCTCCTGCAGCTTTATTGACTCTGGTGCACTGTTTCGATGGTCATTTCTTTTTCTGATTGTCCAGAAGGTCTAGCAGTTTCTGGTTTCAACTGCTTAAGTTGTTCTCTCTTTACCTAGTTCTCCCCCTTTGCAAGGATTTTTGCTTCCAGTCCTTAAAGGAGCATTCCTGGGTTGTCAAATTGGCAAGAGGCTTTTTGAGGTTTTTAAGATGATTTCCACATATTGCAAAGAGGCAGAGAAAGAACTGACAAGTTTTCCAAAGTAAACCTTTTAAAGCAAAGGGAGGGGTGAAAACCTGCTCTCACTTTTCAATGGGGATAATTAAACCTTTGTTTCTTATGTCACTTTGTATTTGCCCTCCAGTATCCTAACATGAGATACCACGTCCCCCCAGGTGTCTGTCCCCCACAAATTGTGATTGCCACACCCTGGTCAAACTCAGGCTGCAGGGAACTTCCTTCAGTGGAACTTGTGCTAAAGGTAACTCAAGGAAAAGGAATAAGTAGGAGCCATTGCTCACCCTCCAGCTCACTTGTATTTTACCAAAACCTGTACCCTTATGGCGAATTCTCTGTGGACATTTGCAGTAGGGAATATAACCAGAGGCCTTGTTTACAGATGGTTTCAGTTGCTCTGATGATCTCACCAGTCTTGGCAAGTGGAATATGTACTGTTCCACTCCGTCAGAGGGGAACAGAAGATTGTGTAAAATATTTTGAATTTGTAAAATTTTGTTTTCCAATAAAATGTGTATGATGGAAAAGCTCCCACTTGTAGATGTTATTATTTGTGATGACTCCAAGCATGATTGATGAAGATGTGGCTCTGCGTGTGCATCACATCAGGTACCAAGTGGGACTCTGGGCTCAGTAATCTGGGGCATTGACGACAAGGAGTTGGGTGGCAGGGTGAAGGGTCTCCAGGCCGGAATTGAAGTTTTCCCCTTGTTAGGTAAGAAAGATGGTAGGTAATCTGACATCTTCCTAGGTGAAGTGATCCTTCTGGCCCCTTCATGAGAATGAGAGATACGTGCCTGGATATTGTGCGGGTGCTGGGGATATCTCCTGATCCTGCTAAGAGTGAGGATACAAGGAGTGGCCCAGCATAGTTCTGGAGAACATCAGAGGTCGTGGGAACAAAAATCTGGAAGCACACAATAAGCTCCTGGTCCATTTTGTATTAGAATACAGTCCCTTGACTTTTCGCTATGTAACACTCATTACCAGAGTATGAATGGACAGAATCAAAAAGGTAACTGAATGGCAGAATTGTTTTGTGCTTAAAAAAAAAAAAAAAAGAAAAAACCCTTCACACATTGTGTAAAATTTCTAATAGTAAATTTGCAAACCCTTTGTAGAGCAGCCGGCAGACATTTTATGAAATAGCCATATAATTGGCAATATGGTGCAGGGATACTAATTCCAGAGAATATTAAGATAACTCTCAATCTGCTTAATGAACCTAGGCTGAGGGGGGAACATCCAGGAGTTTGGCAGGCAGGCAAGTTGGGTGGGTCACAGGCCAACACCTGACCCTAAGTGGGGATGCCTGTAGGTGAGGTGATGCCAGGCCTATGAAGGGAAGTACCAGGATGGCCCAGGCAAGCAGATCCCCCAGGACATCTGCAGGCCAGTCCTAAGCCAGATGGTGAGGGCTCAGGCTAGAGCTTGGCTCAGGCAGGCAAGGTTGAGGCCTGGCTCCAGGTCCCTTGGAGGGCTTCACTCAGTTCAGTTCAGTTGCTCAGTCGTGTCCGACTCTTTGTTACCCCATGAATCAAAGCATGCCAGGCCTCCCTGTCCATCACCAACTCCTGTCACTTCATGAGAAATAGATAGGGGAACAGTGGAAAGAGTGGCTGACTTTATTTTTTGAGGTTCCAAAATCACTGCAGATGGTGATTGCAGCCATGAAATTAAAAGACGCTTACTCCTTGGAAGGAAAGTTATGACCAACCTAGACAGCATATTAAAAAGCAGAGACATTACTTTGCCAACAAAGGTCCGTCTGGTCAAGGCTATGGTTTTTCCAGTGGTCATGTATGGATGTGAGAGTTGGACTGTAAAGAAAGTTGAGCGCTGAAAAATTGATGCTTTTGAACTGTGGTGTTGGAGAAGACTCTTGAGAGTCCCTTGGACTGCAAAGAGATCCAACCAGCCCATCCTAAAGGAGATCAGTCCTGGGTTTTCATTGGAAGGACTGATGCTGAAGCTGAAACTCCAATACTTTGGCCACCTCATGCGAAGAGTTGACTCATTGGAAAAGACCCTGATGCTGGGAAGGACTGGGGACAGGAGGAGAAGGGGATGACAGAGAATGAGATGGCTGGATGGCATCACCAACTCGATGGACATGAGCTTGACACTAGGGGCTGCCAATCACTTGGGGCCTCCCTGAGTGGCTGCTGGAACTCAAGATGTACCTGCCAGTTAGATTCAAGCACTCCTGGAGGGGGCTAGGGAGGTGGTCATTCCTTTCCTCCAGGTGGTCCAGGCAGTTGTTGACCTGGTCCAACATGGGGTTGATGGCTGCCTGTCCTGCTTCTTGGGTGAAGCCGTCATCCTTGCCTTCCGTGTGGACATCCACAGGCACACCCTGTTCCACGTGGCCTCCAGATACAGAGGGCTCCTGCACGTGCAAGGCTCACGTGGCCGTAGAGTGAGGCAGTACTTTGGGCGCGCGGACAGCCGAGGCAGGGAGGGTGGAGGGCAGTCATTAAAACCTTGTGCTCATTGAAATCATCCTCCTGGGGAAAAGAAAGCAAGACTATCACAGTCTGTTCTGATTGAAGATTTGCCCGCTGGGTGGTGGGCTCGGGTCTCTCCCCAATTATTCATAAAGATCTTACAGGCTGTGGCTGTCAGCAAACTCACCTCTTCCTACACTGGCCTAGGGGTCCCCCAAAGCTGGAATATGTCACCTCCTGCCCGAGGGGTTCCTCAGGATGTGGAGGTCAAAGAAGGTCCTCTGTACTGTCATCACAGCTGTAATTTACTTCTTTATCTTAGTATTATGACCTACTTGTGTTAAAGAATGACTTATCCATTAAGATGTGAGCTACCCGACTTAGCTATGCAAGTCCAAGTCATCAGCTATGAGAGAAACAGGCTGAGATTTGGAAGGGGGGGGATGGGGGTGGGTCCTACTTCTCATCTGTCCTCTGAATACAGGATTGTCAGGTATTAACTAAATAATTAATTAATTGACATATTTTGTGTTTTGTAGGAGAACAAGGGATGTTGGACCTGGGGAAGACTTGAGAGGAGTGTGCATAATTTTTTTCCCACTTATTTAGGGCTTTTCATGGGCTAGGCTGTATGTGTCTCCCTCATAACTATTGTTGTGAGGATAAATATGATACTGAAAGGGCATCTATGCAAAACACTGGCTACCCTGGCACTCAGCAGCAGGGTCTCACTGCACAGGCACATGCATGCAGCATCCACATAACCCCTGGACCATATGTGCACTTTTAGAACTCTGTTATTTTGGTGGAGACCAAGGATCTCTTAAGTCAGTAACACTCAGTGTTCCCCTCCCCCCCGCCCCACCATCACCACCACCACACACAGACTCAGAGCAAGGGGTCCATGTCTCCTTCTACCCTCCTTTTTCCTTAAATGTGGTGTCAACTTGGAGATGAATGACTGGGTGACAGGAAGCCTATAGGAAAATTTTCTGCTTTTTGTTCTGGTTCTCTTCCCCACCCCAGATATGCCAAGACTAGAAAGGCATGGAGCACCTTTTTGCCAAGATTTTGGGAGTGACTGGTGGTCATCTCATGACATTTGGGATGGTTCTCCAGGCACTGAGAGATTCTGGTGAAGCCTACAGCAAGGGTGGACTCAGACTGGAGAGGCTGTGAGTATCGTGGAAGGCCCTAGGGCACAAGTCTCCTCAAGCAAATGCAGGCTAGTCTGCCTTACTTCCTGTGCTGGTGTCCTCTCAGCCTTCCTCCTCCCTCCCCATTCTTTTTTTTTTCTGTCTCTATACCCCTGCAGCGATCTATCTATCTATCTATCTGTATCCCAGGGACACAGACTAGGGACATAGGCTACAATTGCGTCCTGGTCTCTAGCCACAGTGGCACAGACATGAAGATCCAGTTCCTACTATGTGTGGTCTGAGTTTCTCTGCTGATTTAGACAAGTGATCTGGGTCAACTTTGGGCAGCCATTATGCTTCCAGATGTTAGGTCTACTCTCAGTGACTGACCCAAGTCCCAGAAGACGACCCACCACAATTTCTACACCCTGGCCCAGCCCTATGTTTTTGGCAGCATGGAGCCCATCAAATGAGGTGAAGGAGGGTGGCAACTCTGACACTAACCATCCATATTTAGGCTGAACTTCACAGGTTAAGGGTACAGTCCTCAGCCAGAATGCCACCAGTTCAGAAACCAAGCACATGTCTGGGTTGACCAGGGACACTCTCACACTGACCAACTGATAGATGGGCCAAGGTCTTGATCAGGCAATCTACAGAGGATAGTTACAGAAGTGCAGTGAACATTCAATATCATTTTCATTCAAATATTATTCAGTCTGCCCTCAAATATTCAAAGACATTCAAACCAAAGAAATTAAAACACAACTTTCCCCTATAAGATATACAATGATGGTTGGAAAATCTAACATTCAGAATGCAGGAAAGCAGGCACTTTCATTCCATTCGTGGGTGGATTAAGTTTGGAAGACATCTTTTGTAGGAGGTTTGCACATATTATATAAAGTTGAGAACGTGAATGACTTTTTGTGTGTGTGTGTTTGTGTGTGTGTGTGTGCACATGCATGCACATGCTGATGGAGACTAGTTCAGTGGGGACACTCAAGGCCTGGGCAGAGTGAGGAGCATCCAGGATTTGAGCAGGTAGGCAAGTTGGGTGGGTCACAGGCCCACACTTGACCCCAGGAGAGGATGCCAGGCAGTGGGGGCATGCCAAGCATGCAAAAGGGAAGTAGCAGAAGGATGGCCTAGGCAGGTAGATCTCCCAGGACATCTGGAGGCCAGTCGTAAGCCAGGTGGTGAGGGCTCAGGCTAGAGCCTGGCTCAGCCAGGCAGGCAGAGTGGAGGCCTGGCTCTGGGGTCCTTGGAGGGCTCCACTAGGGGCTGCCAATCGGTTGGGGCCTCCCTGAGTGGCTGCTGGATCTCAAGATGCGCCTGCCAGTTGGATTCAAGCTCTCTTGGAGGCAGCCAGGGAGGTGGTCATTCCTCTCCTCCAAGTGGTCCAGGCAGGCGTTGACCTGGCCCAACATGTGGCTGATAACGGTGTACACTGCCTGTCTGGCTATGCCATTGTCCTGGTCTTCAGCACCCACATCCACAGCCCTGTTCCATGTGGTAACAGACAAGGCAGGCTCGTGCACGCACAAGACTCACATGATGTTGGAGTGACGCCACAATGGGTGCTCAGTCTCCCTTTTTCTGCTGACCACGTGTTTTGATCTGTTCTGCACACTGACATCCAAATGGTAGATTTGAAAAGCAAGTTGGATCTTAATGGAGTTTACCACATCCAACCCATGTGTCCTTGCTATGGGCCACTTATCTTTTTCTGTTTACCTTTTGCAGTTTATATCATTAACTCTCTTCTCCCTTGAGGCCAGAATATGCGTTCTTCCCTGAGAAGGCCATGTTCTTTCACATTCCTGCTCCTGTTCACTTGCTCCTCATTAATCCTTTAAACTGTCTCCTCTCTCGCCCACATTCCACGTCAACTCTCTTGCAACACACATTTCAGCCTGGTGCATCTTTTCTTGACAGACAGCCCTGATACGGTCAACCAAATCTTCAGTACATTTTTGCCAATTCCTCTAATCAGGGCACCACCTGCATTGTGCCTTCTGGTAAAACCAATGAGTGGACAAGGGAGTTTATGACATTCTCATGGGGAATATCGAATATCATGGGGGCTTTCCTAATGAAAGGTACTATTTCAGTGTCCCCATATGTGCTATTGAATCTTCATATGTATTGCACTGTATATTGAGCTATATTATACCAGGAGAGAATGAGCTACTAAGCTGATGAATTGGAAACTGGTGGTAAAAGTTTTAAGAACAAGACATATAGATATAGACATGCAAAAGTTAATAAGTCAACAAAGACATTAGCATAGATGAAAGTAATAGTTGTGGAACAAAACAACTGGCAAACTGGCCAATAAGTTGTAAGATGTGGGTTATGTTACATGAATGGTAAGTAGAAAAAGAATCCAAGAAAGTAGATTACCGTTGGTGGAGCTAGCATGGGAAAGTCTCCAGAAAGGAGGTTGTATTTGCCCAGAGACATGCATGGTGATCATGTAACAGTCCTAGTTATTGTTACATGAAAGCTTACTGGTGTAAATGCTTTTCATGAACTTACTAAGGGTAATGGCAGCCTGATGACATAGTTCTTTTTAGGATCCTCACTTTACTGATTAGGAAACTGAGGCAAAAAACAATGAAGAATATTCATCTGGTAGGAGGAATAATTGTGGTATGAATCCCAAGAGCATACCTCAAACCCATGTTCTGTGCACAGTAGGTAAGAAGTTATTATTTTCTTCAGACAGACCATGAACATGGAATGAAGTATAAATGAGACAAGAATGAAAAGTAGGACTTTCCTGGTGGTCCAGTGGTTAAAACTCAGTGCTTTCATTGCTGTGGGCCCAGGTTCGGTCCCTGGTCAGAAAATTAAGAACCCATAAGCTGCCCAGTTAGGCAAGAGAAAAATAAAATAAAAAGAATGAATGGTGACCACAGATCAAGGAGACACTTGTGATCTGAAAGATAGGACCTGTGTGGTAGTGGTTATTGTATGCCAGGGATTGAGAAGGTCCAGCATGTATCCATCTGCTGATGCCAATCAGAGGGACAAGCCTAGTAACACATGGGAAAGACTTGCAGATCCTGGGGCAGGATTCACATCAATGGCCCCAGGCTTACTTGTTTTCCCTCCCCATGTGGATTAATCATCCTTTACTGATTATTGGGCAAGGCCTGCCACAGCTCTCCTGCCCTCTGGATCTTTGTCAGAGTCTCACCTAACTACTCCAGTTCTAGAAGAGCTCACCTGTAAGCTTTCTCTGGGTTTGCAAAGGAGCAGCTAATCTAGTGGAAAAGAAACCCCTCCGGGCCAGTATCTGTCTGTTTGTTTCTGGTATCTTCGTTTTCTCACCCATAGTTTGGAACTAATTTTCATGTATTTGATTTTGCTGTTTCTTCTGAGTACTGTTTGAGGACTATGAAGCCAAGTCTAACAGCTGCAGCTGGCTGTGATGTTCCAGGTTTATTAGAGTTATTCAAGGAAACAAAATGAATAAGAGACATTTTATATCTATATCTATATATATTGGCTGTTGGTTTAGTCACTAAGTCGTGTCCAACTCTTGTGACCCCGTGGACTATAGCCCACCAGGCTCCACTGCCTATGGGATTCTCCAGGCAAGAATAATTGAGTGGGTTGCCATTTCCTTCTATCCCGGGAAGGGAGTCATAATAGAGGAAGTTTCCAAACACCAGGAGACCCTCTCACTGGCGGGTCTGGGGGAAATTTTCAAATCTCAGAGGGCAACATAACTGGGAGGAAAAATAAATAAAACCCACAGATTACATGCCTAAAAGCAACTCCCCTCAGAAAAGTACCCCAGATGCTCAAATCCACCACCAGCAAGTGGGGGCTGAACAGAGAGGAGCAGGCGGCATAGCTTAGGAACAAAGGAAGGACTGAGCAATTCCAGAGAAGAGCTAGTCGGCTGCAGACTGGCCCATCCCCCGCTGGAGGCAGGAGGCAGGGGGGAGGGGAAAGGGGCAAACTTGGCCCCAGAGATGGCATCCCCTACCAAACTGCAAACAGGCTTCCAGTTTCTAACCAAAGGCTTCCTGAGATTCTGGATGGTTGACATCCGCTGGGAGGGTCACAGCCAGAGATCAGCTCCCCAGAACAGACACCAGGCGCACCCGACCAACACGCGCAAAAACTGAAGCTGGGACCGCGGAGGGGATAAGGCACGCTGCACCCGGGGAGAGTGTGCTCGTCAAGCTCCTGACTGCCTGAGCTGCTTGGGCCAGGGAAGGCACAGAACGCAGGCCCAACCGAGTCTGAGCTTTTGTGGAGTACCCAAAAACTGGAACCGCACGCAACTCAGGGCCCGCTCCCTATAGAGCAGCCTGGAGCCTGAGCAGTGTAGATGGGGAAAGCACACACACCACGAGTGGGGGCAATCCTAGTGTGGCCGGAACACTGCGAGTGCTCCCCACACACGCCAGTGACACTAGTCTGCAGTGCCCCTCCCTCCCCACAGCATGACTGAACAAGCAAACCTAAACAAGAGACCACCTCCACCCGCTTGTGTCAGGGCGGACATTAGACACTGAAGAGACCAGCAAACAGAAGCCAAGGGAACCACTTCAGAAGTGACAGGTGCAACAGATTAAAATGTCTGTAGGCAACACTGACTACAACAGAAGGGGCCTATAGATATTGAGAAGTGTAAGCTGGAACAAGGAGCTATGTGAAACGGAACCAAACCCACACTGCCCACAACAGCTACAGAGAAATTCCTAGATATATTTTTACTATTTTTTTAATTAAAAATTTTTTTTCTTTTTTAAAATTTTTTTCTTTTATTTTCTTATAAAATTCCCTATTACTCCTCTATTATTCCTTAGATTTCATTTTCTTTTATTTTCTTTTAAAGTCCTCTATTACTCTGCTATTACTCCTTAATTTTCATTTTCATATAATTTTACTATTTTTTAATTAAATTTTTTCCTTTATTTTCTTTTAAAGTCCTCTATCACTCCTCTATTACTCCTTAATTTTCATTTTCATTTCACTCTAGCCTTGGGGAAAAAACCCCCCTATTTTTAAAGCGAACTTCATATATATTTCTTAAATTTTTTGTGTTTTTGTTGTTAATATTGTATTTTTAAGAGTCTAACCTCTACTCTAGATTTTTCATCTTTGTTTTTCAGTATTTGATATCAATTTTGGACATTTAAGAATCCAATATTCAGTACCCATTTTTACTCAGGAGTGTGTTGATTACTCTCTCCCACTTTTGATTCTCTTTTTTTTCTCCCCCAGATCACCTCTATTTCCTCCCTCACCTTTCTCTTCTCAATCCAATTCTGTGAATCTCTGTGGGTGTTCTGGGCTGTGGAGAACACTTAGGGGACAGAGTACTGCATAGATCTGCCTCTCTCCTCTTGAGTCTCCCTTTTTCTCCTCCTGCCCATCTCTATCTCCTTCCTCCATCTCCTCTTCTTCATGTAACTCTGTGAACCTCTCTGGGTGTCCCTCACTGTGGAGAATCTTTTCACCATTAACTGAGAAGTTTTATTATCAGTGCTGTATAGTTGGAGAAGTCTTGAGGCTACTGGAAGAATAAGACTGAAATCAAGAGGCAGGAAACTGAAGCCCCAAACCTAAGAACACCAGAGAACTCCTGACTACAGGGAACATTAAGTAATAAGAGATCACCCAAAAGCCTCCATACCTATACTGAAACCAACCACCACCCAAGAGCCAATAAGTTCCAGAGCAAGACATACCATGCAAATTCTCCAGCAACGCAGGAACATAGCCCTGAGCGTCAACATACAGGCTACCCAAAGTCACACCAAACACATAGACCCATCTCAAAACTCACTACTGGACACTCCGTTGTACTCCAGAGAGAAGAAATCCAGCTCCATGCACCAGAACACTGACGCAAGCTTCCCTAACCATGAGACCTTGACAAGCCAACCGTCAAACCCCACTTACTGGGAGAAACTTCCACAATAAAAAAGAACCACAGACCACCAGAACACAGAAAGGTCACTCCAAACACAGCAGTCTAAACAAGATGAAAAGGCAGAGAAATACCCAGCAGATAAAGGAACATAAAAAATGCCCACCAAGGGAATGCAAACTAGTACAGCCACTATGGAGAACATTGTGGAGATTTCTTAAAAAACTGGAATTAGAACTGCCATATGACCCAGCAATCCCACTTCTGGGCATACACACCGAGGAAACCAAATTGGAAAGAGACACGTGCACCCCAATGTTCATTGCAGCACTGTTTATAATAGCCAAGACATGGAAGCAACCTAGATGCCCATCAGCAGATGAATGGATAAGGAAGCTGTGGTGCATATACACAATGGAATATTACTCAGCCATTAAAAAGAATTCATTTGAATCAGTTCTAATGAGATGGATGAAACTGGAGCCCATTATACAGAGTGAAGTAAGCCAGAAAGATAAAGACCAATACAGTATACTAACGCATATATATTGAATTTAGAAAGATGGTAACGATAACCCTATATGCAAGAGACACAGATGTACAGAACAGAATTTTGGACTCTGTGGAAGAAGGCGAGGGTGGGATGTTTCAAGAAAACAGCATCGAAACATGTATATTATCAAGTGTGAAACAGATCACCAGCCCAGGTTGGATGCATGAGACAAGTGCTTGGGCCTGGTGCACTGGGAAGACCCAGAGGGATGGGGTGGGGAGGGAGTGGGGGGGGATCATGATGGGGAATACATGTAAATGCATGGCTGATTCATGTCAGTGTATGGCAAAAACCACTACAATATTGTAAAGTAATTAGCCTACAACTAATAAAAATAAATGGAAAAAAAAGAAAAATGCCCACCAAGCCAAAAAAAAGAAAAAAAAAAAAAAAAGATGAGGAGATAGGGAATCTACCTGAAAAAGAATTTAGAATAATGACAATAACAATGATCCAAAGTCTTGAAAGCAAAATGGAGTTACAGATATATAACCTGGAGACAAGGATTGAGAAGATGCAAGAAATGTTTAACAGAGACTTAGAAGAAATAAAAAACAGTCAATTAAAAATGAATAATGCAATAAATGAGATCAAAAACACTCTGGAGGGAACCAAGAGTAGAACAACAGAGGCAGAAGATAGGATAAGTGAGGTAGGAGATAACATGGTTGAAATAAACGAAGCAGAGAGGAAAAAAGAAAAAAGAATCAAAAGAAATGAGGACAACCTCAGGGACCTCTGGGACAATGTGAAACGCCCCAACATACGAATCATAGGAGTCCCAGAAGAAGAAGACAAAAAGAAAGGCCATGAGAAAATACTCGAGGAGATAATAGCTGAAAACTTCCCTAAAATGGGGAAGGAAATAGTTACACAAGTCCTAGAAACCCAGAGAATCCCAAACATGATAAACCCAAGGTGAAACACCTCAAGACACTTATTAATCAAATTAACAAAGATCAAACACAAAGAACAAATATTAAAAGCAGCAAGGGAGAAACAACAAACAACACATAAAGGGATTCCCATAAGGATAACAGCTGATCTATCAATAAAACTCTTCAGGCCAGAAAGGAATGGCAGGACATACTTAAAGTAATGAAAGAGAATAAACTACAACCCAGATTACTGTACCCAGCAAGGATCTCATTCAGATATGAAGGAGAATTCAAAAGCTTTACAGACAAGCAAAAGCAGAGAGAATTCAGCACCACCAAACCAGCTCTTCAACAAATGCTAAAGGATCTTCTCTAGAGAGGAAACACAGAAAGGTTGTATAAAAGCGAACCCAAAACAACAAAGTAAATGGCACCGGGACCATACCTTTCAATATTTACCTTCAACATAAATGGGTTGAATGCCCCAATGAAAAGGCAAAGACTGGCTGAAAGGATGCAAAAACAAGACCCCTATATATGCTGTCTACAAGAGACCCATCTCAAAACAAGGGACACATACAGACTGGACACATACAGACACATACAGAAGGGCTGGAAAAAAATATTTCGCACAAACGGAGACCAAAAGAAAGCGAGAGTCACAATACTCATATCAGATAAAATAGACTTTTAAATAAAGGCTGTGAAAAGAGACAAAGAAGGACACTACATAATGATCAAAGGATCAATCTAAGAAGAAGATATAACAATTATAAATATATATGCACCCAACATAGAAGCACCGCAATATGTAAGGAAAATGCTAATGAGTATGAAAGGGGAAATTAACAATAACACAATAATAGTGGGAGACTTTAATACCCCATTCACAACTATGGATAGAGCAACTAAACAGAAAATTAGCAAGGAAACACAAACTTTAAATGACACAATGGACCAGCTAGAGCTAATTGATATCTATAGGACATTTCACCCCAAAACAATCAACTTCACCTTTTTCTCAAGTGCACATGGAACCTTCTCCAGAATAGATCACATCCTGGGCCATAAATCTAGTCTTGGTAAATTAAAAAAAAATTGAAATCATTCCGGTCATCTTTTCAGACCACAATGCAGTAAGATTAGATCTCAATTATAGGAAAAAAAACTATTAAAAATTCAAACATATGGAGGCTAAATAACATGCTTCTGAATAACCAATAAATCATAGAAGAAATCAAAAAAGAAAACAAAAGATGCATAGAAATGAATGAAAATGAAAACACCAAAACCCAAAACCTATGGGACACTGTAAAAGCAGTGCTAAGGGGAAGGTTCATAACAATACAGGCTTACCTCAAGAAACAAGAAAAAACTCAAATAAATAACCTAACTCTACACCTAAAGCAACCAGAGAAGGAAGAAATGAAGAACCCCAGGGTTAGCAGAAGGAAAGAATTCTTAAAAGTTAGGGCAGAAATAAATGCAAAAGAAACAAAAGAGACCATAGCAAAAATCAACAAAGCTAAAAGCTGGTTTTTTGAAAAAATAAACAAAATTGACAAACCATTAGCAAGACTCATTAAGAAACAAAGGGAGAAGAACCAAATCAACAAAATTAGAAATGAAAATGGAGAGATCACAACAGACAACACAGAAATACAAAGGATCATACGAGATTACTACCAGCAGCTCTATGCCAATAAAATGGAAAACTTGGACAAATTCTTTGAAAAGTATAACTTTCCAAAACTGAACCAGGAAGAAATAGAAGATCTTAACAGACCCATCACAAGCAAGGAAATCGAAATTGTAATAAGAAATCTTCTAGCAAACAAAAGCCTAGGACCAGATGGCTTCACACCTGAATTCTACCAAAAATTTAGAGAAGAGCTAACACTTATCTTACTCAAACTCTTCCAGAAAATTGCAGAAGGTAAACTTCCAAATTCATTCTATGAAGCCACCATTACCCTAATTCCAAAACCAGACAAAGATGCCACAAAAAAGGAAAACTACAGGCCAATATCACTGATGAACATAGATGCAAAAATCCTTCATAAAATTCTAGCAAACAGAATCCAACAACATATTAAAAAGATCATACATCATGACCAAGTGGGCTTTATCCCAGGGATGCAAGGATTCTTTAATATCCACAAATCAATCAATGTAATACACCACATTAACAAATTGAAAGATAAAATCCATATGATTATCTCAATAGATGCAGAGAAAGCCTTTGACAAAATTCAACACTCATTTTTGATAAAAACTCTCCAGAAAGCAGGAATAGAAGGAACATACGTCAACATAATAAAAGCTATATATGACAAACCCACAGCAAGCATCACCCTCAATGGTGAAAAATTGAAAGCATTTCCCCTAATGTCAGGAACAAGACAAGTGTGCCCACTCTCACCACTACTATTCAACATAGCTTTGGAAGTTTTGGCCACAGCAATCAGAGCAGAAAAAGAAATAAAAGGAATCTAGATAGGGAAAGAAGAAGTGAAACTCTCGCTGTTTGCAGATGACATGATCCTCTACATAGAAAACCCTAAAGACTCCACCAGAAAATTACTAGAGCTAATCAATGAATATAAAAAGGTGCAGGAGAAAAAATTAACACACAGAAATCCCTTGCATTCCTATACACTAACAATGAGAAAACAGAAAGGGAAATAAGAGATGGGTTTCATACATCTGACGAGACCTTGAGCCCATAAAACTTCAACTGTCAAGTGCTTAAAGAATTGTTCTAAGAAAGCAGCTGCTATTCTTACACTGGATAAAATTTATTTATTTATTTTGATACTTATCCTCAGAATTTATTTAGCACAGCATCATAAGATAATAATAATAATAATGATAGCCCTGTATGCAAAACAGAAAAAGAGACACAGAAGTACAGAACAGACTTTTGAACTCTGTGGGAGAAGGTGAGGGTGGGATGTTTCGAAAGAACAGCATGTATATTATCTATGGTGAAACAGATCACCAGCCCAGGTGGGATGCATGAGACAAGTGCTCGGGCCTGGTGCACTGGGAAGACCCAGAGGAATCGGGTGGAGAGGGAGGTGGGAGGGGGGATCGGGATGGGGAATACGTGTAACTCTATGGCTGATTCATATCAATGTATGACAAAACCCATTGAAATGTTGTGAAGTAATTAGCCTCCAACTAATAAAAAAATAAATAAAAAATATTTTAAAAAATATATATCCCATTACAATTAAAAAAAAATAACCTGAGGAAAATTAAGCTTAGAAGGTAGAAAGAATGTTTGAAAGATTACTTTGCTTATTTTACATTTTAGTGACAAACAGCCACAGCTTTCCAAAGTATCATCCTTGGCCTTCGGGGCATTTGTTGCTGTTGTTCAGTCACTCAGTCATGTCCAACTCTTTGCGACCTCGTAGACTGCAGCACGCCAGGCTTCCCTGTCCATCACCAGCTCCTAGAGCTTGCTCAAACTCATGTCCATTCAGTTGGTGATGTTATCCAATGCCCAATATACTACTGGAGATCAGTGGAGAAATAACTCCAGAAGGAATGAAGGGATGAAGCCAAAGCAAAAACAATACCCAGTTGTGGATGGGAGTAGTGATAGAAGCAAGGTCCGATGCTGTAATATTGCATAGGAACCTGGAATGTTAGGTCCATGAATCAAGGCAAATTGGATGTGGTCAAACAGGAGATGGCAAGAATGAATGTCGACATTCTAGGAATCAGCGAACTAAAATGGACTGGAATGGGTGAATTTAATTCAGATGACCATTATATCTACTACTGTGGGCAGGAATCCCTTAGAAGAAATAGAGTAGCCGTGATGGTCAACAAAAGAGTCCGAAATGCAGTAATTGGATGCAATCTCATAAACGACAGAATAATCTCTGTTTGTTTCCAAGGCAAACCATTCAATATCACGGTAATCCAAGCCTATGCCCCAACCAGTAACACTGAAGAAGCTGAAGTTGAATGGTTCTATGAAGACCTACAAGACCTTTTAGAACTAACACCCAAAAAAGATGTCCTTTTCATTATAGGGGACTGGAATGCAAAACTAGGAAGTCAAGAAACACCTGGAGTAACAGGCAAATTTGGCCTTGGGGTATGGAATGAAGCAGGGCAAAGGCTAATAGAGTTTTGCCAAGAGAACTCATTGGTCATAGCAAACACCCTCTTCCAACAACACAAGAGAAGACTCTACACATGGACATCAGAAGATGGTCAACACTGAAATCAGACTGATTATATTCTTGCAGCCAATGATGGAGAAGCTCTATACAGTCAGCAAAAACAAGACCGGGAGCTGACTGTGGCTCAGATCATGAACTCCTTATTGCCAAATTCAGACATAATCTGATGAAAGTAGGGATAACCACTAGACCATTCAGGTATGACCTAAATCAAATCCCTTATGACTATACAGAGGAAGTGAGAAATAGATTTAAGGGATTAGATCTGATAGACAGAGAGCCTGATGAACTATGGACAGGGTTTTGTGACATTGTACAGGAGACAGGAATCAAGACCATCCCCATGGAAAAGAAATGCAAAAAGGCAAAATGGTTGTCTGAGGAGGCCTTACAAATAGCTGTGAAATGAAGAGAAGCAAAAAGCAAAGGAGAAAAGGAAAGATATTCCCATTTGAATGCAGAGTTCCAAAGAATAGTCAGGAGAAATAAGAAAGCCTTCCTCAGCGATCAGTGCAAAGAAACAGAGGAAAACAACAGAATGGGAAAGACTAGAGGTCTCGTCAAGAAAATTAGAGATACCAAGGGAAGATTTCATGCAAAAATGGGCTCAATAAAGGACAGAAATGGTATGGACCTAACAGAAGCAGAAGATATTAAGAAGAGGTGGCAAGAATACACAGAAGAACTGTACAAAAAAGATCTTCACGACCCAGATAATCACAATGGTGTGATAACTCACCTTGAGCCAGACATCCTGGAATGTGAAGTCAAGTGGGCCTTAGAAAGCATCACTATGAACAAAGCTAGTGGATGTGATGGAATTCCAGTTGAGCTATTGAAAATCCTGAAAGATGATGCTGTGAAAGTGCTGCACTCAATATGACAGCAAATTTGGAAAACTCAGCACTGGCCACAGTACTGGAAAGGGTCAGTTTTCATTCAAATCCCTAAGAAAGGCAATGCCAAAGATGCTCAAACTACCACACAATTGTGCTCATCTCACACGCTAGTAAGGTAGTGCTCAAAATTCTCCAAGCCAGGCTTCAGCAATACGTTAACCGAGAACTTCCAGATGTTCAAGTTGGTTTTAGAAAAGGCAGAGGAACCAGAGATCAAATTGCCACTATCTGCTGGATCATCGAAAAAGCAAGAGAGTTCCAGAAAAACATCTATTTCTGCCTTATTGACTATGCCAAAGCCTACTGTGTGGATCACAATAAACTGTGGAAAATTCTTCAAGAGGTGGGAATACCAGACCACCTGACCTGCCTCTTGAGAAACCTGTATGCAGGTCAGGAAGCAACAGTCAGAACTGGGCATGGAAAAGCAGACTGGTTCCAAATAGGAAAAGGAGTACATCAAGGCTGTATATTTTCACCCTGCTTATTTAACTTATATGCAGACTACATCATGAGAAATGCTGGGCTGGAAGAAGCACAAACTGGAATTAAGATTGCCAGGAGAAATATCAATAACCTCAGATATGCAGATGAAACCACCCTTACGGTAGAACGTGAAGAGGAACTAAAAAGCCTCTTGATGAAAGTGAAAGAGAGTGAAAAAGTTGGCTTAATGCTTTACATTCAGAAAACGAAGATCATGGCATCCGGTCCCATCACTTCATGGGAAATAGATGGGGAGACAGTGGAAACAGTGTTAGACTTTATTTTTGGGGGCTCCAAAATCACTGCAGATGGTGACTGTAGCCATGAAATTAAAAGACGCTTACTCCTTGGAAGGAAAGTTATGACCAACCTAGATAGCATATTAAAAAGCAGAGACATTATTTTGCCAACAAAGTTCCATCTGGTTAAGTCTATGGTTTTTCCAACGGTCATGTATGGATGTGAGATTTGGACTGCGAAGAAAGCTGAGTGCCAAAGAATTGATGCTTTTGAACTGTGGTGTTGGAGAAGACTCTTGAGAGTCCCTTGGACTGCAGGGAGATCCAACCAGTCCACCGTAAAGGAGATCAGTCCTGGGCTTTCATTGGAAGGACTGATGCTGAAGCTGAAACTCCAATACTTTGGCCACCTCATGCGAAGAGTTGACTTGCTGGAAAAGACCCTGATGCTGGGAGTGGTTGGGGGCAGGAGGAGAAGGGGCTAACAGAGGATGAGATGGTTGAATGGCATCACGGACTCGATGGGCACGAGTTTGGGTAAACTCCGGGAGTTGTTGATGGACAGGGAGGCCTGGCGTGCTGCGATACATGGGGTCACAAAGAGTCAGACACGACTGAGTGATTGAACTGAACTGAACTGAATTGTCTCTTATTACTGAAATTATAGCATAAGATGAGCCAGATTATGGCATAGCCTTTCAGCAAGAGGACGTAAATTGTTCAGCCAGAATGTGATTAACAAATCTTGGGTTGCCCAAATAGTTCATTTACTCTCTTGGGAGTGTCCGTTGTTTGGCCACTTTAATGAAGATGCCGTAAATATTACTTTGACAAAAAAAAAAAAAAAAAAAAAAA
>NC_057419.1:93588481-93644068 GCF_019320065.1 Cervus canadensis
TTTTTTTTTTTTTTTTTTTTTTTTTTTTTGTCAAAGTAATATTTACGGCATCTTCATTAAAGTGGCCAAACAACGGACACTCCCAAGAGAGTAAATGAACTATTTGGGCAACCCAAGATTTGTTAATCACATTCTGGCTGAACAATTTACGTCCTCTTGCTGAAAGGCTATGCCATAATCTGGCTCATCTTATGCTATAATTTCAGTAATAAGAGACAATTCAGTTCAGTTCAGTTCAATCACTCAGTCGTGTCTGACTCTTTGTGACCCCATGTATCGCAGCACGCCAGGCCTCCCTGTCCATCAACAACTCCCGGAGTTTACCCAAACTCGTGCCCATCGAGTCCGTGATGCCATTCAACCATCTCATCCTCTGTTAGCCCCTTCTCCTCCTGCCCCCAACCACTCCCAGCATCAGGGTCTTTTCCAGCAAGTCAACTCTTCGCATGAGGTGGCCAAAGTATTGGAGTTTCAGCTTCAGCATCAGTCCTTCCAATGAAAGCCCAGGACTGATCTCCTTTACGGTGGACTGGTTGGATCTCCCTGCAGTCCAAGGGACTCTCAAGAGTCTTCTCCAACACCACAGTTCAAAAGCATCAGTTCTTTGGTACTCAGCTTTATTTATAGTCCAACTCTCACATCCATACATGACTACTGGAAAAATGATAGCCTTGACTAGATGGACCTTTGTTGGCAAAGTAATGTCTCTGTTTTTTAGCATGCTGTCTAGGTTGGTCATGACTTTCCTTCCAAGGAGTAAGTGTTTTTTAATTTCATGGCCACAATCGCCATCTGCAGTGATTTTGGAGCCCAGAAAAATAAAAAGTCAGTCACTGTTTCCACTGTTTCCACTGTTTCCCCATCTATCTGCCATGAATTGATGGGACTGGATGCCATGATCTTAGTTTTCTGAATGTTAAGCTTTAAGCCAACTTTTTCACTCTCCTCTTTCACTTTCATCAAAAGGCTCTTTAGTTCTTCTTCACTTTCTGTCATAAGGGTGGTGGCATCTGCATATCTGAGGTAACTGATATTTCTCCCAGCAATCCTGATTCCAGCTTGTGCTTCTTCCAGCCCAGCGTTTCTCATGATGTACTCTGCATATAAATTAAGTAAGCAGCGTGACAATATACAGCCTTGACATACTCCTTTTCCTATTTGGAACCAGTCTGTTGTTCCATGTCCAGTTCTAACTGTTGCTTCCTGGCCTGTATATAGATGGTCAACACCGAAATCAGATTGATTATATCCTTTGCAGCCAAAGATGGAGAAGCTCTATACAGTCAGCAAAAACAAGCCTGGGAGTGGACTGTGGCTCAGATCATGAGCTCCTTATTGCCAAATTCAGACTTAAACTGAAGAAAGTGGGGAAAACCAATAGACAATTCAGGTATGACCTAAATGAAATGACTTATACACTTATTCCACTTATGACTATACAGTGGAAGTGAGAAATAGATTAAGGGACTAGATCTGGTAGACAGAGTGAGGAACTATGGACAGAGGTTCATGACATTGTACAGGAGACAGGGAGCAAGACCATCCTCATGGAAAAGAAATGCAAAAAAGCAAAATGGCTGCCTGAGGAGGCCTTGCAAATAGCTGAGAAAAGAAGAGAAGCGAAAAGCAAAGGAGAAAAGGAAAGATATACCCATTTGAATGCAGAGTTCCAAAGAATATCAAGGAGAGATAAGAAAGCCTTCCGCAGTGATCAGTGCAAAGAAATAGAGGAAAACAATAGAATGGGAAAGACTAGAGATCTCTTCAAGAAAATTAGAGATACCAAGGGAACATTTCATGCAAATATAGGCTCAATAAAGGACAGAAATGGTATCAACCTAATAGAAGCAGAAGATATTAAGAAGAGGTGGCAAGAATACACAGAAGAACTGTACAAAAAAGATCTTCACGACCCAAATAATCATGAAGTTGTGATCACTCCCAGTCACCTAGAGCCGGACATCCTGGAATGTGAAGTCAGGTGGGCCTTAGGAAGCATCACTATGAACAAAGCTAGTGGAGGTGATGGAATTCCAGTTGAGCTATTTCAAATTCTAAAAGATGATGCTGTGAAAGTGCTGCACTCTATATGTCAGCAAATTTGGGAAACTCAGCAGTGGTCACAGGACTGGGAAAGGTCAGTTTTCATTCCAATCCCAAAGAAAGGTAATGCCAAAGAGTGCTCAAACTACCACACAATTGCACTCATCTCACACGCTAGTAAAGTAATGCTCAAAATTCTCCAAGCCATGCTTCAGCAACACATGAACTGTGAACTTCCAAATGTTCATGCTGGCTTTAGAAAAGGCAGAGGAACCAGAGATCAAATTGCCAACATCTGTTGGATCATCGAAAAAGCAAGAGAGTTCCAGAAAAACATCTACTTTTGCTTTATTGACTATGCCAAAGCCTTGGACTGTGTGGATTACAATAAACTGTGGAAAATTCTGAAAGAGATATGAATACCAGACTACCGGACCTGCCTCTTGAGAGTGAAATGTCACAAAAAATAATGAAGTTATGCTATTTATCGTAACATGGATAGACCTAGAGATTATCATGTTTCATGAAATAAGTCAGAGAAAGATAATGATAAAATTTTTTGTATGTGGAACCTAACAATAGTATGAATGAATATATATAGCAAAACAGAAACAGACTCACAGACATAGAAAACAAATTAGTGGTTATCAGTGGGGAGAGGGAAAGGAAGAGGCGGAAGTTAAAGGTGTGGGATTGACAGATACAAACTACTATGTATAAAATTGATAGGTATCAGGGATATATTATACATCACAGAGAATTATAGCCATTATCTTTTAACAGCTTTTCATGGAGTAGAATGTGAAAATGCTGAATCATTCTTCTGTACAGCTGAAAATAATGTGATATTGTAAATCAAATATGTGTGTGCCCACATGCTCAGTTGTGTCCGACTCTTCATGACCCATGAACTGTCACCCACCCGGCTCCTCTGTCATGGAATTTTTTCAGCCTAGAATACTAGAGTGTGTTGCCATTTCCTCCTCCAGGGGATCTTCCTGACTCAGGGATCGAACCCATGTTTCTTGTGTCTCCTGCCTTGCAGGGGGATTATTTACCACTAGTGCCATCTGGGAAATCTGCAAATAAAAAATACTTCATTCAAAAAACAAATAAAAGTGGTAATTAAAAAAAAAATCTTAGCTATCTGTCCAGTGGCTATCATGTGAGGTAGGAGTGTGTCCTGAGGGAGTATATACATTGTTCTGCAGAGAGAAGGCCTCTGCATTTCCTCTTGCAAGAGGAGAGGGATGTGAGTTTTGATGATAGGTGGGCAACAGGCACTTCTACTGCCATATAGGGTTTGAGGGAATCTAAGGATTTTGGATTTTTGTTGGCCTCCATTTAGATACCTAATCAGTGTGCCAGGATCCTATTTTTCTTAGCGAGGGCCCTAATCTTAACATAGAAGATCTATCTTGATTAGGAGTTTAGTCTTGATTCAGAGTTTGGCTTCTTTGATGATTATATTCTAATCCTGGTCCTTTGATTTCTATGCCTTCCTGCAGCAGAGAAAGAGATCCTTTTTATATGCTACCAAGAAGGCTTTCTACTTTCACAATTGCTTTTTATCACCTGTTAATTTCTAACAACGTTTGTTATCTTTCTTCCAGACAAGGAGTTTAGAAAGTAACAGTCAATCCCATTGTTTTTATAGTTTCTATTACCTCTTTCGGCCAAATGCAACATATAGTACTGGCTAGTACATCTGCTGCACTTTTATACCATCTCAGTTCACCAGTGATAATGTGAATACTTGGCCCTTCACCTAGCACCAGGGCTGTCTGTTCTCCCCCTGCCATCAGGGAGGAAGTTCTCACTGGCAGCTTAAGTTCCAGCACCAGAACCCCATCTTCCATCTTACATCTTTGGAGCACTCCTGGTACCAACTGTCACAGGGTGATGTTTCCCAGCAAGCAGACCCTGAGCTGGAGATTAGAACTTGCTTTATTTATTAAAGAAAGTTCATAGACACCTATAGAAGGGAGGGGAATGAAGTAGGATTTGGCAAAAGGAAAAATTGAGCTGAAATGCAAGCATAACTACAGCCTCAGTCAGCAGCATAAGGATCCTTGGAGCTAAAATGGTCGTTCATAGGTATCTTGAGTTGGGCCATAATGGTCAGCACTTTGTATTCTTGAAATGATCCAGTATTGGATGTGGCTGTTCATGGAGAAGGGCATGACCATGGATGAGAGGGCTCAGCAGCTGAGACAGGCCTTGAAAAAGCTCACAGTTAAAAGCTGACTGCTGACAACGCTCCAAACAGCAGGAAGAATTGAGTCTTCCAGTGAAGAAGGATATGGATATGAGAGCTAATCTTTGGGGGAAGTAGCAATTTTAGGAGCAATGGCAGTCACTTGCAGAAAGATTGTGTCATCCACCTATACCACTCTCTGCCTTTGTGTTAAGGCAAATCAGAACATGTTCTTCAAGCATTGTTTCCCCAGGGGAGCCTTTGCTGACCAAGTTCCCTCTTTCATCACCCCTAATCCTGTCTCCTTGCTTAACTCACTCCCTGGCTCCAGTGAGTCCCTATGACACTTTTTTTTTTTTTTTAAATTTTATAAATTTTTTTTTTTATTTTTTAAATTTTTTGTATTAGTTGGAGGCTAATTACTTCACAACAATTTCAGTTGGGTTTTGTCATACATTGATATGAATCAGCCATAGATTTACACTTATCCCCCATCCCGATCCCCCCTCCCATCTCCCTCTCCACCCGATTCCTCTGGGTCTTCCCAGTGCACCAGGCCGGAGCACTTGTCTCATGCATCCCACCTGGGCTGGTGATCTGTTTCACCATAGATAGTATACATGCTGTTCTTTTGAAACATCCCACCCTCACCTTCTCCCACAGAGTTCAAAAGTCTGTTCTGTACTTCTGTGTCTCTTTTTCTGTTTTTGCATATAGGGTTGTCGTTACCACATTTCTAAATTCCATATATATGTGTTAGTATGCTGTAATGGTCTTTATCTTTCTGGCTTACTTCACTCTGTATAAGGGGCTCCAGTTTCATCCATCTCATTAGAACTGATTCAAATGAATTCTTTTTAATGGCTGAGTAATATTCCATGGTGTATATGTACCACAGCTTCCTTATCCATTCATCTGCTGATGGGCATCTAGGTTGCTTCCATGTCCTGGCTATTATAAACAGTGCTGTGATGAACATTGGGGTGCACGTGTCTCTTTCAGATCTGGTTTCCTCAGTGTGTATGCCCAGAAGTGGGATTGCTGGGTCATATGGCAGTTCTATTTCCAGTTTTTTAAGAAATCTCCACACTGTTTTCCATAGCGGCTGTACTAGTTTGCATTCCCACCAACAGTGTAAGAGGGTTCCCTTTTCTCCACACCCTCTCCAGCATTTATTGCTTGTAGACTTTTGGATAGCAGCCATCCTGACTGGCGTGTAATGGTACCTCATTGTGGTTTTGATTTGCATTTCTCTAATAATGAATGATGTTGAGCATCTTTTCATGTGTTTGTTAGCCATCTGTATGTCTTCTTTGGAGAAATGTCTGTTTAGTTCTTTGGCCCATTTTTTGACTGGGTCATTTATTTTTCTGGAATTGAGCTGCAGGAGTTGCTTGTATATTTTTGAGATTAATCCTTTGTCTGTTTCTTCATTTGCTATTATTTTCTCCCAATCTGATGGCTGTCTTTTCACCTTACTTATAGTTTCTTTGTAGTGCAAAAGCTTTTAAGTTCATAGGTCCCCATTTGTTTAGGTTTTGCTTTATTTCCAAATATCTGGGAGGTTTGGGGTCATAAGAGATCTTGCTGTATTTAGTCGGAGAGTGTTTTGCCTATGTTCTCCTCTAGGAGTTTATAGTTTCTGGTCTTACATTTAGATCTTTATCCATTTTGAGTTTATTTTTGTGTATGGTGTTAGAAAGTGTTCTAGTTTCATTCTTTTACAAGTGGTTGACCAGTTTCCCCAGCACCACTTGTTAAAGAGCTTGTCTTTTTTTCCATTGTATATCGTTGCCTCCTTTGTCGAAGATAAGGTGTCCATAGGTTCATGGATTTATCTCTGGGCTTTCTATTCTGTTCCATTGGTCTATATTTCTGTCTTTGGCCAAGTACCACACCTGTCTTGGATTGTCTGTGGCTTTGTAGTAGAAGTCTGAAGTCAGCAGGTTATCCTCCAGTTCCATTCTTCTTTCTCAAGATTACTTTGGCTATTCGAGGTTTTTTGTATTTCCATACAAATTGTGAAATTATTTGTTTTAGTTCTGTGAAAAATACCGTTGGTAGCTTGATAGGGATTGCATTGAATCTATAGATTGCTTTGGGTAGAATAGCCATTTTGACAATATTGATTCTTCCAATCCATGAACACGGTATGTTTCTCCATCTGTTTGTGTCCTCTTGATTTCTTTCATCAGTGTTTTATAGTTTTCTATGTATAGGTCTTTTGTTTCTTTAGGTAGATATACTCCTAAGTATTTTATTCTTTTTGTTGCAATGGTGAATGGTATTGTTTCCTTAATTTCTCTTTCTGTTTTTTTCATTGTTAGTATATAGGAATGCAAGGGATTTCTGTGTGTTAATTTTATATCCTGCTACTTTACTATATTCATTGATTAGCTCTAGTAATTTTCTGGAAGAGTCTTTAGGGTTTCTATGTAGAGGATCATGTCACCTGCAAACAGTGAGAGTTTCACTTCTTCTTTTCCTATACTGGACTTCCTTTTACTTCTTTTCTGCTGCTGATTGCTAGTGGCCAAAACTTCCAACACTAAAATGTGAAACAGTAGTGGTGAGAAAATGGCACCCTTGTCTTGTTCCCTAGATGTTCAGGGGAATGCCTTTCAATTTTTCACCATTGAGGGTGATGCTTGGCTGTGGGTTTGTCATATAAGTAGCTTTTATTATGCTTGAGGTATGTTCCTTCTATTCCTGCTTTCTGGAGAGTTTTAATTATAAATGAGTGTTGAATTTTGTCAAAGGCTTTCTCTGCATCTATTGAGATAATCATATGGTTTTTATCTTTCAATTTGTTAATGTGGTGTATTACATTGATTGATTTGCGGATATTAAAGAATCCTTGCATTCCTGGGATAAAGCCCACTTGGTCATGGTGTATGATTTTTTAAATATGTTGTTGGATTCTGTTTGCTAAGAATTTTGTTAAGGATTTTTGCATCTATGTTCATCAGTGATATTGGCCTGTAGTTTTCTTTGTTTGTGGCATCTTTGTCTGGTTTTGGAATTAGGGTGATGGTGCCTCATAGAATGAGTTTGGAAGTTTACCTTCTTCTGCAATTTTCTGCAAGAGTTTGAGTAAGATAGGTGTTAGCTCTTCTCTAAATTTTTGGTAGAATTCAGCTGTGAAGCCATCTGGTCCCGGGCTTTTGTTTGCTGGAAGATTTTTTATTACAGTCTCGATTTCCTTGCTTGTGATGGGTCTGTTAAGATCTTCTGTTTCTTTCTGGTTCAGTTTTGGAAAGTTTATACTTTTCTAGATTTGGTCCATTCTCAAATCAAGTTGTCCATTTTATTGGCATGAGCTGCTGGTAGTAGTCTCTTATGATCCTTTGTATTTCATTGTTGTCTGTTGTGATCTTTCCATTTCATTTCTAATTTTGTTAATTTGGTTCTTCTCTCTTTGCTTCTTAATGAGTCTTGCTAATGGTTTGTCAATTTTGTTTATTTTTTCAAAAAACCAGCTTTTAGCTTTGTTGGTTTTTGCTATGGTCTCTTTAGTTTTCTATTGCATTTATTTCTGCCCTGATTTTTAAGATTTCTTTCCTTCTGCTAACCCTGGGGTTCTTCATTTCTTCCTTCTCTAGTTGCTTTAGGTGTAGAGTTAGGTTATTTATTTGGCTTTTTTTTTTTTTTTTTATGTAAGCCTGTAATTCTATGAACCTTCCCCTTAGCACTGCTTTTACAGTGTCCCATAGGTTTTGGGTTGTTGTGTTTTCATTTTCATTCATTTCTATACATATTTTGATTTCTTTTTTTGATTTCTTCTATGATTTGTTGGTTATTCAGAAGCGTGTTATTTAGCCTCCATATGTTTGAATTTTTAACAATTTTTTTTCCTGTAATTGAGATCTAATCTTACTGCACTGTGGTCAGAAAAGATGACTGGAATGATTTCAATTTTTTTGAATTTTCCAAGACCAGATTTATGGCCCAGGATGTGATCTATTCTGGAGAAAGTTCCGTGTGCACTTGAGAAAAAGGTGAAGTTGATTGTTTTGGGGTGAAATGTCCTATAGATATCAATTAGGTCTAGCTGGTCCATTGTGTCATTTAAGGTTTGTGTTTCCTTGTTAATTTTCTGTTTAGTTGATCTATCCATAGTTGTGAGTGGGGTATTAAAGTCTCCCACTATTATTGTGTTACTTATAATTTCCTCTTTCAACTCGTTAGTGTTTGCCGTACATATGCGGTGCTCCTATGTTGGGTGCATATATATTTATAATTGTTATATCTTCTTCTTGGATTGATCCTTTGATCATTATGTAGTGTCCTTCTTTGTCTCTTTTCACAGCTTTTATTTGAAAGTCTATTTTATCTGATATGAGTATTGCAACTCCTGCTTTCTTTTGGTCTCCGTTTGCATGAAATATTTTTTTCCAGCCCTTCACTTTTAGTCTGTATGTGTCTCTTGTTTTGAGGTGGGTCTCTTGTAGACAGCATATATAGGGGTCTTGTTTTGTATCCATTCAGCCAATCTTTGTCTTTTGGTTGGGGCATTCAACCGCATTTAACATTTAAGGTAATTATTGATAGGTGTGGTCCCGTTGCCATTTACTTTGTTGTTTTGGGTTCACGCTTATACAACCTTTCTGCGTTTCCTATCTAGAGAAGATCCTTTAGCATTTGTTGAAGAGCTGGTTTGGTGATGCTGAATTCTCTCAGTTTTTGCTTGTCTGTAAAGCTTTTGAATTCTCCTTCATATCTGAATGAGATCCTTGCTGGGTACAGTAATCTGGGTTGTAGGTTATTCTCCTTCATTACATTAAGTATGTCTTGCCATTCCCTTCTGGCCTGGAGGGTTGCTATTGATAGATCAGCTGTTATCCTTATGGGAATCCCTTTGTGTGTTATTTGTTGTTTCTCCCTTGCTGCTTTTAATATTTGTTCTTTGTGTTTGATCTTTGTTAATTTGATTAATATGTGTCTTGGGGTGTTTCGCCTTGGGTTTATTCTGTTTGGGACTCTCTGGGTTTCTTGGACTTGGGTGGCTATTTCCTTCCCCATTTTAGGGAAGTTTTCAGCTATTATCTCCTCGAGTATTTTCTCATGGCCTTTCTTTTTGTCTTCTTCTTCTGGGACTCCTATGATTTGAATGTTGGGGCATTTCACATTGTCCCAGAGGTCCCTGAGGTTGTCCTCATTTCTTTTGATTCTTTTTTTCTTTTTTCCTCTCTGCTTCATTTATTTCCACCATTTTATCTTCTACCTCACTTATCCTATCTTCTGTCTCCGTTATTCTACTGTTGGTTCCCTCCAGAGTGTTTTTGATCTCATTTATTGCATTGTTCATTTTTAATTGACTCTTTTTATTTCTTCTAGGTCCTTATTAAACATTTCTTGCATCTTCTCAAACCTTGTTTCCAGGCTATTTATCTGTAACTCCATTTTGTTTTCAAGATTTTGATCATTTTTATTATCATTATTCTAAATTCTTTTTCAGGTAGATTCCCTATCTCCTCCTCTTTTGTTTGACTTGGTGGGCATTTTTCATGTTCCTTTACCTGTTGGGTATTTCTTTGCCTTTTCATCTTGTTTAGATTGCTGTGTTTGGAGTGGGCTTTCTGTATTCTGGAGGTCTGTGGTTCCTTTTTATTGTGGAGGATTTACCCAGTGGGTGGGGTTAGACGATTGGCTTGTCAAGGTTTCCTGGTTAGGGCAGCTTGCGTCAGTATTCTGGTGCGTGGAACTTGATTTCTTCTCTTTGGAGAGCAATGGAGTGTCCAGTAATGAGTTTTGAGATGGGTCTATGTGTTAGGTGTGACCTTGGGCAGCCTGTATGTTGACGTTCAGGGCTATGTTCCTTCGTTGCTGGAGAATTTGCGTGGTATGTCTTGCTCTAAAACTTATTGGCTCTTGGGTGGTGGTTGGTTTCAGTGTAGGTATGGAGGCTTTTGGACGGTCACTTATTACTTAAAGTTCCATGTAGGCAGGAGTTTTCTGGTGTTCTCAGGTTTTCGGCTTATGTCTCCTGCCTCTGGATTTCAGTTTTATTCTTCCTGTAGTCTCAGGACTTTTCCAACTATACAGCACTGATAATAAAATTTCTAGGTTAATGGCGAAAAGATTCTCCCCCGTTAGGGACACCCATAGAGGTTCATAGAGTTACATGAAGAAGAGGAGAGGGAGGAGGGAGATAGAGATGAGCAGGAGGAGAAAAAGGGGGACTCAAGGGGAGAGAGACAGATCTACACAGTTGTCTGTTCCCAGAGTGTTCTCCGTAGCCCAGACACCCACCAAGATTCACAGAATTGGATTGGGAAGAGAAGGGGAAAGGAGGAAATAGAGGTTTTCTGAGGTAGAAAACAGAGTCAAGATTGGGAGAGAATAATCAACACACTCCTGAATAAAAATGGGAACTGAATATTGGATTCTTAAATGTTCACAATTTATATCATATACTGAAAAACAAAAATTAAAAATCTAGAGTAGAGGTTAGACTCTTAAAAATACTATATTAAAAACAAAAACCAAAACACACACAAAAAAATTTTAGAAATATACATGAAGTTCAGTTTAAAAATAGGGCTTCTCTTTTTTTTTTTGTAAGGTTATAGTGTATTGAAAATGAAAATTAAGGAGTAGTAGAGGAGTACTAGAGGACTTTAAAAGAAATAAGAGAAAAAGAAAAATAGAAAATAGAAGAGAAAAAGGAAAGAAAAAAAAGAAGAAAAAAGAAAAAAAAAAGAAAGGAAAAAAAAAGAAAAAAAAAATTTTTTTTTCCCCCTAATTAAAAAATCGTAAAAGTCTATGGAAATGAAAGTTAAGGAGTAATGGGGGAGTAATAGGGGATTTTAAAGGAAAATAAAAGAGA
Organism: Cervus canadensis; assembly: GCF_019320065.1. Taxonomy (NCBI): domain Eukaryota; kingdom Metazoa; phylum Chordata; class Mammalia; order Artiodactyla; family Cervidae; genus Cervus; species Cervus canadensis. Next base: position 93,599,551 of record NC_057419.1, read on the forward strand.
AAAAATAAAAAAGAAAAAATAAAAAAAGAAAAAATAAATAAAAAAAGAGAAAAAAGTAAAATTATATCTAGGAGTTTCTCTGGAGCTGTTGCGGTCAGTGTGGGTTCGGCTCAGTTTCAGATAGCTCCTCGTTCCAGCTTACACTTCTCGATATCTACAGGCCCCTTCCGGTGTAGTCGGTGTTTTCTACAGGGATTTTAATCTGTTGCACCAGTCCCTTCTGAAGCGGTTCCCTTTGTTTATTTGGCTTCTGTTTGCCGGTCTCTTCAGAGCCTCATTTCCACCCTGACACAGGCGGGCGGAGGTGGACTCTTATTCAGGTAGCTAGTTCTGTCGCGCTGTGGGGAGGGGCTGGCGCTGCGGGGAGAGGCTGGCGCTGCTTTCTCCGTCTGCACTGCTCAGGCTCCCGGCTGCTCTATATGGAGCGCGCCCCACGCTGCGTGAGGTTCCAGCCCTCGGGTGTTCCACAAAAGCGCGGAACAGAAAGCTGGGCCTGCTCTTTGTGCCTTCCCCGTCAGAGCGGTCCAAGCAGCCAGGGGCTTAACAGGCGCACTTTCCCCGGGTGCGGTGCGCCTACTCCCTTCCGCGGTCCCAGTCTCAGTTTCCGCCGGCGCCAGTCGGGTGCGTGCACCTTCTGCCCTCCTTGTCCGCAGCCCCAGTCCCCGCCTGCGCTGGTCGGGTGCCTGCGCCTTGTGTCTCGCCACAACCTGCTCCTGCCTCCGGCGGGGCTGGGCCGGTCCGCAGCCTGCGAGCTCTTCTCTGGACTTGATCGGTCCCTTTGTTCTGCGAACGGCCGGCAGTGTGTTCGGGCCGGTTAGTTATCTCTCTCTCTCTTGCTATCCCACAGTTTAAGTTGGTAACTCACAAAAGCTCCCTCCGATTGTCCTCAGGGCTCTCAGGCCCGGACCCTACCCCAAGCAATGCCGCTTGCTCCTCTCTGTGCTGCCCCCACTTGCTGGCGGTGGATGCGGGTGTCTGGGGTACTTTTCTGCTGGGAGTTGCTTTTAGGCTCGTAATCTGTGGGTTTTATTTATTGTTTCCCTCCCAGTCAGGTTGCCCTCCAAGATTCAAACACTTCCCCCAGGCCCACCAGTGCAAGGGTTTCCCGGTGTCTGGAAACGTCCTCTAAAGACTCCCTTCCCTGGACAGATCTCCGTCCTTAGCTCTTTTGTCTCACTTTTTATCTTTTATATTTTGTCCTACCTCCTTTTGAAGACAATGGGCTGCTTTTCTGGGCACCTGATGACCTCAGCTAGCGATCAGAAGTTGTTTTGTGAAGTTTGCTCTGTGTTCAGTTATTCTTTTGATGAATTTGTAGGAGAGAAAGTGGTCTCCCCATCCTACTCCTCCGCCATCTTGGCTCCTCCCTCTAGTCCTTTTATTTTTGTAAACCTTTTATTTTGTATTGGGATATAGCCAATTAACAATGTTGGTGATAATTTGAACTGAACAACAAAGGGATCCTTTATTAATATTTTATAGTTCTCAGTGTATAATTCTTTCACTTCCTTTATCAGCTTTATTCCTAAGTCTTTTATGTTGGGTGATGGATGCAATTTTTAAAAATGAGTTGTTTTTTCTTAAACACTCCCTTTTGCACATTTCATTTTTAGTGTAAGAAATGCAACCAATGTCTGTATGTTAAACTTGTATCCTGCTACCTTACTGAATTCATTTCTCCATTCTAGTAGTTTTTGTGTGAAGTCTTTAGGGTTTTCTATATATAGTATCATGTCCTCTGCATATCATGACAGTTTCACCACTTCCCTCCAATTTAGATACCCTTATTTCTTGCCTTATTACTGTGGCTAGGACTTGCAGTACTATGTTGAATAGAAGTGGTGGGAGTTCTATCTCTGTTACAGATTTTAGGGGGAAGACTTTAAGCTTTTCCCTGTTGAGTATTATACTAGTTGTGGATTTGCCATAAAAAGTTTTTATTATGTTTAGATACAGTCCCTCTATACCCACATTTGTAAGTTTTTTAAATTTTTAATCATGAATGGATGCTGACTTTTTGCAAAGGCATTTTTTTAAGCTACTGAGAGATCACATGATCTTGGTTTTTGTCTTTTATTTTGTTGATGTGGTATATGACATTAATTTTGCATATGTTGAACCATCCTTGCAATCCTGGGATTTATCTGAATTGGTCATTGTGTAGGATCCCTTTTATGTCTTGTTGGATTTGGTTTGCTAATTTGTTGAGAATTTTTGCATCTATTTTTGTCAAAGATGAATCAAACAACAAGAACATATTCATCAAAGATGTTGGCCTATAATTTTCTTTGTAGTATCTTTGATTTTGGTATCAGGGTGATGGTGGCTTCATAGAGTGTCTTTAGGAGTGTTCCCTCCACTTCAGTCTTTTGGAAGAGTTTCAGTAGAATTGGTATAAGTTCTTTGTATGCTTGGTAGAATTCCCATGTGAAGCCATCAGGTCCTGGGCTTTGGTTTGTAGGGAGTCTTTTGTTTTTTTAATTTGCAGATTCTATTTCACACTTGGGCTTCCGAGGTGGTTCAGTGGTAAAGAATCTGCCTGCAAACGCAAGAGAGACAAGAGACGTGGGTATCATCCCTGGTTCGGAAAGATGCCCTGGAGTAGGAAATGGCACCCCACTCCAGTATTCTTGCCTGGGAAATCCCATGAACAGAGGAGCCTGGTGGGCGGCAGTCCATGGGGCCGCAGAGAGTTGGAGAAGACTGAGCAACTGAGCACACAGACACAGTTCACTTGTCAGATCAGTTCAGCTGCTCAGTCAAGTCTGCCTCTTTGTGACTCCATAGACTGCAGCACATCAGGCTTCCTTGTTCATCAACTACTCCCAGAGCTTGCTCAAATTCATGTCCATCAAGTTGGTGATGCCATCCAACCATTTCATTCTCTGTCATCCCCTTCTCCTCCTGCCTTTTATTTTTCCCAGCATCAGGGTCTTTTCCAATGAGTCAGTTCTTCCCATCCGGTGGCCTAAGTATTAGAGCTTCAGCATCAGCCCTTCCAATGAATGTTCAGGACTGATTTCCTTTAAGATAGACTGGTTGGATCTCCTTGCTGTACAAGGGACTCAATAGTCTTCCCCAACACCCCAGATAAAAAGCATCAATACGTTGGCGTTCATCTTTCTTTATGGCCCAACTCTCACATCCATACATGACTACTTGAAAAACCATAGCTTTGACTAGATGGACCTTTGTTGGCAAGGCAATGTCTGCTTTTTAATATGCTGTCTAGGTTGCTCATAGCTTTTCTTCCAAGGAGCAAGCGTCTTTTAATTTCATGGCTGCAGTCATCATCTGCAGTGATTTTGGAGCCTAAAAAATAAAGTCTCTCCCTGTTTCCATTGTTCCCCCATCTATTTGCCATGAAGTGATTGGACCAGATGCCATGATCTCAGTTCTTTAATGTTGAGTTTTAAGACAGCTTTTTCACTCTCCTCTTTCACTTTCATCAAGAGAGAGGGTCTTTAGTTCCTTTTCACTTTCTGCCATAAAGGTGGTGTCATCTGAATATCTGATGTATTGATATTTCTCCCAGTAATCTTGATTCTAGTTTGTGCTTCATCCAGCTCAGCATTTTGGATGACGTAATCTTCATATAAGTTAAATGAAGAGGGTGACGATATACAGCCTTGGTGTACTACTTTCCCAATTTGGAACATGTCAGTTGTTCCATGTTAGGTTCTAACTATTGCCTCTTGACCTGCATCAAAACTTCTCAGGAGGCAGGTAATGTGGTCTGCTATTTCCATCACCTTAAGAATTTTCCACAGTTTGTTGTGACCCACAGAGTCAAAGGGTTTGGTGTAGTCAATAAAGCAGAAGCACATGTTTTCTTGGAACTCTTTGCATTTTCTACAATCCAGTGGATGTTGGCAATTTGATCTCTGGTTCCTCTGCCATTTCTAAATTCAGACTGAACATCTGGAATTTCATGGTTCACGTAGTGTTGAAGGCTGGTCTGGAGATTTTTGAGCATTACTTTACTAGTGTGTGATATGAGTGTAATTGTGCAGTAGTTTGAGCATTTTTTGTCATTGCCTTTATTTGGGGTTGGAATGAAAACTGACCTTTTCCAGTCCTATGGCCACTGCTGAGTTTTCCAAATTTGTTGGCATATTGAGTGATGCACTTTCACAACATCATCTTTTAAGACTGGAAATAGCTCAGCTGGAATTCCATCACCTCTACTAGCTTTGTTTGTAGTGATGCTTCCTAAGGCCCACTTGACTTCCCATTCCAGGATGTCTGGCTCTAGGTGAGTGATCACAGCATCGTGGTTATCTGGGTCATGAAGATCTTCTTCGTATAGTTCTTCAGTGTATTCTTGCCACCTTTTCTTAATATCTTCTGCTTCTTTAAGGTCCACAACGTTTCTGTTTTTTACTGTGCCATCTTTGCATGAAATGTTCCCTTGGTATATCTAATTTTCTTGAAGAGCTCTCTAGTCTGTCCTATTCTACTGTTCTCCTCTATTTCTTAGCATTGATCACTGAGGAAGGCTTTCTTATCTCTCCTTGCTATTCTTTCGAACTCTGCATTCAGATGGGTATATCTTTCCTTTTCTCCTTTGCCTTTTGTTTCTCTTTTCTCTGCTATTTGTAAGGCCTCTTCAGACAACCATTTTACCTTTTTATATTCCTTTTCCTTGGGGATCACTTTGATAAACACCTCCTGTACAGTGTCACGATCCTCTGTCCACAGATCTTCAGGCACTCTGTCTATCAGATCTAGTCCCTTGAATCTATTTGTCACTTCCACTGTATAATCGTAAGGGATTTGATTAAGGTCATACATGAATGGTCTAGTCATTTTTCGCTACTATATTCAAGTGAAGTCTGAATTTGGCAATGAGGAGTTCAAGAAATGAGCCACCGTTGTTTTTGCTGACTGTATCGAGCTTCTCCATCTTTGGCTGCAAAGAATATATATAATCAATATGATTTTGATATTGACCATCTGGTGATGTCCATGTAAATCGTCTCTTGTGTTGTTGGAAGAGCATGTTTACTATGATAGGTGTGCTCTCTTGGCAAAACTCTGCTAGCCTTTGCCTTGCTTCATTGTGTACTCCAAGGCCAAACTTGCCTGTTACTCCAGGTATCTTTTGACTTCCTACTTTTGCATTCCAGTCCCCTAAGATGAAAATGACATCTCTTTTGGGTGTTAGTTCTAGAAGGTCTTGTAGGTCTTCATAGAAGCTTCAGCTTCTTCAGTGTTAGTGATTGGGGCACAGACTTGGATTACTGTGGTACTGAATGGTTTGACTTGGAAACAAACAGAGATCATTCTTTCATTTTTGAGATTTCATCCACGTACTGCATTTCAGATTCTTTTGTTGACTATGAGGGCTACTCCACTTTTTCTAAGGGATTCTTGCCCGCAGTAATAGATATAATGGTCATCTGAATTAAACTTCACCCATTTCAGTCTATTTTAGTTCACTGATTCCTAAGATGTTAATGTTCAATGTTTCCATCTCCTGCTTGACCACTTCCAATTTTCCTTGATTCATGGATCTAAAATCTAACATCTAAGAATCCTATGCAGTATTGTTCTATACAGCATAAGACTTTACTTTCACCACCAGACACATCGTCAATGGAGTGTCATTTCTGCTTTGGCCCAGTCTTCATTTTTCTGGAGTTATTAGTAATTGCCCTTTATTCTTCCCCAGTGGCATATTGGACACCATTCCAACCTGGGGGGCTCATCTTCTGGCATCATATCTGAGAAATTTCCTCTCTTTTTCTTCTAAATGATAGTCCTCCTCGGTAGAGTATCGTAGGCTGTAGGGTTTTCCCTATCAGGACTTCAAATTTATCTTGCCACTCCCTTCTAACTTGCAATGATTTTGGAGAGGAATCCGCTGGCAGCCTTGTGCAGGTTCTCTTGTAATGAATCCTTTGTTTTCCTCTTACTTCCTTTAGACATCTCTTTCACTTCTGACATTTTTATGACCCTCTGTCTTGGTGTAGGTCTGCTTGGGACCCCATCCTTTGTGGGGGTGCAGGCAGGCAGCCTTGGTGGCCGTCAGGTGCTGTGCTCACAAAGTCACCAATGCAGATCCTCTGAAATCAGTAGTTGTGCACCACCTGCCATGGAAGCGGGGAGCAGCTCAGGCCTGGCCCGGCCCCCGTGTACACCCACAAAGCCCACAGCTGCCCGGGCCCAACCTGTCCCAGCCAGGGAGCCCCCGCTGTCTGCTCGTGTGTCCTGCAGGCACCAAGTGGACAGAGCTAGAGGCAGTGGTAGAGATCGGTTCATGGCACAGCCATGGGGAGGATGATTTCAGCTTTGCCTCAGTGGGTGAGGGCCCTGCTGGTGCCAGAGTGCTCCAAGTCTCGTGGAGCTGGTGCTGTGCTGGGTGAATGAGGAAGAGGCTGATGGGGGTCCCGCTCTGCCCTTCACATACCCGTTAACATTGGTGCTTTGCTTCTACGATGGCCAAGTCATCTTCCATGCCACCCAAGTTGTGGCCATGCCCCACTCCAGCCTTTCAGGCTCTTCACACAGCCAACCGCAGTCCTCTCCCCGGGGCATGTACTGCACAGACCAGCAGGCATGCATCTCAGGCTGGAGACCATGTACAGGTAGCACACAGCCTCTGTCCTGGGCTCTCTGCTCTGCCTGCTACGTGGTCCTCTGAGTCTCTGAAGACCCCCTCTCTGTCCTGGGTGGTCTCCTCTTGGGAGAGGGCCTTTCCAGGGGGCCGGAACCTGTCCTCAATCAGAGCTTCTTCACAGTGGCACCAGGCCCGTCCTTCTCCCCTTTATATTCCCCCTTTCATCCTACTGTGCTACATCATCTTTCTTGTGCTCCTTGGTGCCTGAGCTTTCCCACCAGGAGGTATTGTGAGAACTGGTCCATGTGTAGATATATTTGTGGGAGGAGGTGAGTTCCATGTTCTTCTGTTCTGCCATCTGGATTCCAAGTCTCGTACTTGTCTACACAGAGGTATGATATGATCCTGGGCTTGTTCTGATACCAAGTGTGCCGTCTTTAGTGGCATCCATGTTTCTCCCACCCGTTTGCAAAGTGAGAGAGTGGAGACCAGCCACAGCAGCTCACCATGCAGTGGAAATATGCCTGGTGTGGAAGAAGGGCTCAACTGTCAATCATAGTTAACATTAACTTAAAAAACAACCTACACTTAAAATAACTTGTGTATGCAAATGTACTTTTTGAACTGTAATTGGTGTGAAATCTAAAGTATTTTTAAATTTTTAAAAATATTACTTATAAATGAAATAACACTTCAGAGACATTAAACTGTAGAAACTAAAATCTAAGAGCTTTCTTATTGTGGCTACTAGAAACATAAAATTACATATGTGGTCTGCATTATACTTCTACTAAATCTTGAGTCAGACCAAACAACAGGACTGAGACTTCCTTTCTTATGAGAAATAATTTTATAACCTAATCAACCTAAGAAGTTGATTTACTTTATCTTTTTATTAAATCTTCATATGTAATTTCCTTTGAGCCTTCAAGTCAGTACTCAGCAACTATGCAGGCCAGTTGGTTGTAGACAGCTCCTGGCGTTTTTAAGTATTTCTTGGCAGCTTTTGGAAAAATACTCACTGAAAGGTTAATCAAATCAGGCAGACTTGCATGTTGTTTAAACAAATCCCCCTCTTCACTGAAGACTGAACAGATGCATTGACTCTACCCAGAGGCTTTTATGCCATTATCATGTTCGATTTTCTTCAAGGGTATAAGAAGCAGGCCCATACTCAGAATACTGTGCAATCAACATTTTGTGCCAACTCATGAAACTCCTCTGTACTTCCAGGACCTTACAGATTCTAAATTCTCTGACGTCAACATTCATTCCACCTGTGGTTTGTGAGAAGACAGTCAGTTTTATAGGTAAGTGTGTTTGATTAGGTACAAAAGTAGGAACTAAAAAGGCCATACATTGAGAGATAGTCTGTTAAAGATGCAAGTAAGTGCCAACTGGGTGTGTTTTAAAGAGCTTGATAGATTAATGTGTGCAGGAGACCATCATCTTGTCATCCACGCATGCTGAGAGACTTAACAAGGGCCACATGGTAAGAGACATGTCACGGGAAAGTCGACACAGGTCAGGGCTTAGGGCACAGGTGAGGTCGCAGGTGTGGAGCCTCACGTCACAACTGTGACACTGAGTGGTGATTTGCAGGACTAACTCCATGTGGCTCCACGTCAAAGACAGGAGGACATCCCACGTAACTAAGTGACACCCGACCCTTATGGCAATGCTAACAACTCCTGTGATGGGGAAGTCCTGACGTGTTTAATGCACGTGTTCCACCTAAACTCTGTTCAGGAATTAAACTGTACAGATTGTACCACTGGAGAACAGACTGGAGCCAGTTACAGCTCCTTCTAGGAAGACACCTCAGCAACTGCTGTGGAGGCAAATTCAGTGTCTGAGGGGCACACTGATGGGCGGTAATGTCAGGGCAGGGCTGAACCTCTGTGACAGCACTGGTCTTGAGTACACTGATACCTGTAGTATATTAAACATACTCATATGTCAGGAGCTACTGGTAAGACAATGGTCTCCACTTACATTTTTGTACCTACAACCTGACAGGAAGTCTATTAGAACCGTATCTGGAACAGAAGCAGGAGAGATGTGGGTTTCTGTGGTATTAATGACTGTGGCCAGTTGGTGCCTGTGCTGTAATAACTGCTAATGTTCTGAACATAGCTCTGCTCAGGAGTTTATGTGTCACCTTGATAGAAAGTAGCTACTTTCCAGAAATTACTTCCACAGGAGAAAATTCTTCTAGAAAATATTTTGCCTTGAAATTACTTAAAATGTGTTCAAGAATAATGCAAACCCTATAAACCATACCAAAAAAGTGTGTCACAATAAAGGATCACTCAATTCTAACTAAAGTTCAAAAGTACATTTATTTAGAATGTGGGCAAGATTTCAATATAAAAGAAAAGAGTATAAGAAATAAAAATAAATTTACAAAACTTTTCAAATATTTAACATCCATAATTTAGAGATAGCAAGGTCTTTATTTGCATCATTTTATTTGCAGCTAAAGTTCCAGTAACAGTGTTGTGAAAACATTTACAAACCTGGCAAATGAATCATAAAACTTAATGTGGGCTCTCAAAAGTCATATAATATAAAATATAATTTGTTTCCTCAGAATAAAATTACACACCCTAATAAGATGCAACATATTTAATATATTTGTCTTCCTGCTTAAAAACGCTTGTCTCAAAGACAGCAGCTCTAAAACAAGAGAGTCTAAGGGAACAGGGCCGAGGGCAGGTCCGCGCGGCTCCTGGCACCAGCGCAGGTGCGTCAGTTAAATTTATATGTAGGCGTGTTGAGGAAAACAGCTTCCCACAGCACTGCGGACCAGTGCCGACACCCAGCAAGGGCCCCACATTAAGAAAAAGAGCCCCAGGTGCCCGAAGCCACGCCACAGAAAACCAGCCACTCCCTTCTCCTACAGGGCATGCGCCAGGCCCTGCAGCCCAGGCAACTGCCTGTGGCAGGACGACGCGGCTGCTCTCAGGTTGCAGACGTGAGGAGAGCCCCGAGAGGTCACCCACAGATGGCTCAGGTAAGCTTTATACCAAGTCTTCCTTCCACAAGGAAAGGCAGTGCAGAACAGGCATTCGGATCTCAACACGGAGGGCGGGAAAGAGCCTGGAAAGATGTAAGAGCGTCTACTCTAGAAGAACAGTCTACGAAATTCAATGGGCCTCTCAGCGGTTCTATCACTAACCCTGGCAGTAGTGCCCTAACCTGTGGGGTCACGGAGCGCATGCAGCTCTGACACTAATGATGAGAGGGGCCCACCCACCGCCTTCCCAAAGGATATGACTCATAATCCAGTGACTGAGTGAGCACTCCAGTGAGAACAAACTCTGCATTGTGAACATCTGTAAGGAACAAAGACAAAACCTGTCACACAGACGCACCTGCCCGTACCCATGCACACCAACACGCAGCAGAGCAATGAACATAACTAATCCTCTGGCAGAATACTTTTGAGACAAGTGAAGGTTATTTTCACAGGATATTAAAATCATTTCTGACATACTCTAAGGAAAAGAAAAGCAGCTTCTTGGTTACTGAGCCTCATATATGACATTGATGCATTCAACAATGTGTCAGTTCTGTGCACATTATCCTGCTTATATTCCATGAATTTCTGGAAAGATGGCTGTTTAGACAACACTTTGCCTCCTGCACATTCCATAATCGCTTTCATGGTTGACAGACATGGGCAGATCCCAGCAGTGATGTAAAAGTATTTCGCCTAAAAATGAAAATATGTGTACTGGTTTCAAACTGAAATTTCAGTGTGTGTAATTTCTCATCCTACCCAAGAAATTTGACAAAATGCCTAATTTCATGGAGCTACATGGTACTAGATTCCCCTGGTCCCCAACCCGAAGTGGGCCTGGCAAACACAGACATGAAATTTCAGAAATAACACTCTCATATGCTAGGTGTGACCTATAATTATTAAAAAGTGACTAGAACTTTAATTCCTGTAAGACATGAAGTATTTTGTGATAAGAGTAAGAATAAGAACATTTTTCACAATTCCTAAAGCTCAAATGGAGTACAAAATGATTTTGATGATTAAACTTTTCTAATTTCCTTACTCTTAAATGTACCAGAAGTACCATTTTGTTTAAACTCCTCAAACATTTAGCAAAAACAGACTATTTTAGGTAATGTACTCTTAACTCAGTACTGCCAATCTCTTTTTGATTCCTAAGTTGGCTCCTTAAGAGTTAAAAAAAAAAAACTGATTATCTCTATTAATCTACTAATCCACTGTTCTATACAAACATTTTCCAAAATCTTCTCTCTTAGAAACATTTAAACACTGTACTCTAGAATTATTAGACACATATTCAGTTAATATTTTCTCAAGAATGTTCTCCATTTTCCAGCTGAATATACATTTTATGAGAATAGTATTAATGTGAGTTGTTAAAGCAAAAAAAAATATCTTATAAATTATTCATAACATGCTCTCTGAACCCAGGTTATTTGTAACGCATCTCTTCAACCCGAACAGACCCTAGAGGAGGCCTGACTGTGCAGGGGAAGTGGGGAGAGCCCGGCTCTCTGGGTGCAAGCTGCCTGGCCCATCACAGTCGCCCAGCTTGAGCAGCTGATCTGAGCTCCAGTCCAGGTGTACCTTGAAGAGCAGAGAAACATGTGCCCTCCTCAAGGACTCCTCCAAACTAAAGGAGAAAAGCACTTCAGCCTCCACATCTTGGAAAAGGTAGTTCTGCTGTCTGAAAAGGAAGACGGAACAGCCTCAGAAAGTGCCTGGCACTGGGGTGCACTGTGTGTGACTGGCTCCAGGTGCCCCAGTGAGCCAGGTGCTGGCATCCACCTGTGAAACCTGTGAGTGAGTAAGTCACCCCGATTATATTTCATTTACCTTCTTCCTGAAAACAGCCAGGCCAAAGACACTCTTCCTCATAGATCAGTGTTTCTCAGCTCTCAGGAACTAATGTCCTGAAAGCCGTGAACCCTCCTCTCATCCCTGGGCAGCCCCCCACCTCCCCCTCAGCTGTAACTTCACACTGTTGGGGGGCCACAGCACCCCAACCCAAACCCAGGTGAAGAGTGCCCATGTGGAGGGACAGGCTGGGAACCAGGTTCACGGCCAGCTTGTGCTCACAGGGACCAGTGACTTCAGAGCCACTGGACTCCAACTGAGAGTCAATTAGCCACATTTTACAGATGTACCAAAAACAAGTTCCTTTTATACATGAATATGTACATCAATTTATAAAGAATGGTTTTACCAGATTTTGACGATCTAAGAATATTTAAATAATACCTAATTTGTCAAAAAGTAAAGATCACAAAATATTTTAATCTTCTTATGAATATATCTTATTCAGAAAAGCTTTTCATTTCATCATTGTAACCAAACTAACAGTCCAGGGACAGGCTGAGTCAGATGACACGCTGTAGGGCTGACGGGCCACACGGTGGGTCTGTCACTTGCCCTTCTCTTTTTAAAACAACATGTTAAAAATGAGAAAACCATTCTCAGCTTAGACAACATAGTTGCTGCCTCCATCAGGTCACCCAGGAGACACTGAGATTTAATGACTGCTAAAAATGCAAGTCCATCAGCCACCAGCAGAAAAAGAAAGCACCACACTAGGTGAAAGAAGACAATAATGTCTAAAAAATGAAGTTAAAAAATGAGCAAAGAAGTACTTTCATGCATGAAGTGATATAGTTGAATGAAGTGATGTATTTGAAATGCTAGTTTCTATAGCATGATGAAGGTTGCTGTGCCTGCTGAAGAGCCGTGAGGGAGGACAGAAAGCAGTCCGTGTTTAAGGTGAGAGATGACACTGAAATGAACACAGTAGCTACAACAACCCTGGGTTTCTAAGAGAAGAAGACGAGTTATATTAACTTGGACGGAGCTGTGGCAAGAGTCAAACTTTCCACAGCAGTGCAAAGGGCATGTGTATTCCAGAAAGAAATAACCTACATAATTAGTGTCCCAAACTATATAGATATAAATACAAAATGTCAAAATACCCCTCCCCCATGATAGGAAGCGTCTAGTCTTAAAGCTGTCAGAGCCCAGGCAGGGGCGGTGTGCTGCAGGGGTGGGGGCGCAGGGATGGCTGATGTGGGCTGACTATATGGGACTCATCCAGGAAGCTAATGTATTTAGGACATTGGGAGCAGGCATCGCACTGCTGGAGGACAGACACAGGAAGGGAGAGATGAGCGTGAGCCCTGTGGTGTGGGACTGGAAACGAACAGACAGACACGAGAAGCACTGTGTGAGTCAGCTTGGCATAGGCAGACCCCATGGGCCTGAGTGCCATCAGCTCCCCAGGTCTGCCCTGAGATTGGAACTGGGGGTGGGGTGGGGGGTCCCTGGGACATGATGGTGCCAGTACAAGGACAGAAAAGCCTAAGACAAGTCTAGGATGCTCTTGTTTTGCCAAAAGCTACCAGGTGGTCACAACTGATGGGAAGAATGGAGAGGAGACCAGCAGTCACTGGTCACAGCGGGGCGACATGGAAACAGTGACAGCCCCATGGTCAAGAAAGAAAGGAGACATGTGAGGAAATAGGGGATAAATGAGAGTTGGTTGAGGAGCAACAGCAACTACAGACTTCAGAGTGCTTCCCACAGATGACTCGAGAGCAGCACCAGGTGAGAGCAGGCAGAGCGGAGAAGGGACCACCGTGGACACCACCCAAGGACCACCTATGCAGCCCCCAGCAGGAGGCGTGTGGGAGGGGGGCGCAGAGCAATGGAATGAAGGTCCCACCACAGATGCCCGTGCCTGTCCTGGGGGTTGGTGACCCACACTGTCTCCCCAGGCCAATTGCCCCATGTTCCCAGGACACTCCTGGGCTCCCTGGCCCTGTTGCATTCACTGTCCCACACCTGGAACCCCATCGGACAGCCAGCATGACATACAGGATGTATCATCAGGAGAACAAGGCAAGGCTACAGAGCTCTTCCCCAGTACTTCCCCAATTACCACAACCTTCCTATTTCACAGTAAAATGCAGATATCAAATGCCTCACTGGGACATGAAATAATTTGTTATTTATTCATTTAAATTCACAGAGTTAAAAAATGAACTTGATCTTTGCTGGGATGAAAATGGGGACAAATTTGAAGGCAAAAACCCTCCTAACTGGGCATCCAGTTCACAAGGTGCGGCTCGGCCACTTACCGATGAACTTCTGGCACTTGAAGCACTCCTACAGCCACTCTGGGGTGATGATGTGCTTCACCACGGAAATGGCCATCAGGAACTTGATGATCCGCTTCACCTTGCTGGTGATGAGGTGGGTGCACTTCTGTGCAGACTCGGCGACCTCCCCACCCAGGATGTGGAGCTTCTGAGGGCCGGGAATACAGAGCAGAGGTGAGACCATCTGGTCTGCAGAGCCGCCCGCCTGCCCACCCACAGCCTGGGACTTGTCTAGATCATGAATGGGGCTCTCGGCCGCCCAAAATGGTGAAAGCGGTGAAGCCAGACCTACACCACCATGCGAGCAAAGTGGAAACTGGAAGTGACAATGTACATTTCCCTAATCCGTGCCACACAAGTCAAGATTAAAGCAGGACCTCCACTGGACACCAGGAGGACACCCCTTTGAACAAGTAGAAAGCTCTGAGAACAAGGCAGCTTGCTACATAAGGAGTGAACCTCACAGGCTGTCTATGCCGAAGTATTGATAAGGCACGTTGAGACACAGTCTCTAAGAAATGATGACATAAAAATCAACCTAAGACATAGACATGTAAAAGATGATCTCTTTATACCCAGTTTTAAAAGTTAAAAAAAGAATTTTATAGTAGTATTTATAATTGTTTCTTTTCCTTAAAAAATAAAGGGAAATATTTGAATCCCTGTGACACAGGTCAACTCTACTTTAACCATCCCATCCCCAGACACAAGCCCACAGTCCCTCCTAGTGTTACTTCCAGAAGTGCATTTATGTAAATAAATACAAAAACACCTGTGACCCCTAGGCCCGCCCCACCAGAGAGAACAAATCTTGAGAAGATGATGGGTTCATTTAGGAAACCTGAGGGGGCACAGCTACTCTCGTAAGCTAATGTCCTTACGAAAATGGTATTTGCACAGCTTTGCTAATGTGTGATTACAAGACTGCTCTTGGTCTCCTCACCTGAGTCGTCCTAAGAAAGCAAGTGTCAAAGGAGGAAGTAGCAGCAAGAATAAGGTGGGAAGGCAATGATGTAATGATGACAGAGTTTATGAATACACATGATGAACACCGTTACAACACGGTATTCCTGATTACATGTTAACTTAATAAAACTGCTCACCTAAAGCAAATATAAACAGAAAGGATCATTCCTAAAAATCCTTATGCAAAATAGAAGGAAATGTCACCATTAAGTACTCTTGAACTTGAATAGACTCAAATCCAATGAAAAGCACAAAAGGGGTCAGTGCCGGTAGTAACTTCTTGGTGGGAGGCAGAATATCTTTGATTCTATGAAACACACATAAAAGAGAACAGCTATTACTTCCCTAATATGTTCTTTACCAAACAAGAGAGTTTAATTTTAACAGTGTTAAGAAGCTCTGAGAGCTTTACCTGTGTGTGGTTTTCTGTTCTTAAAGGGAAAGTGCAGTGATTCACCTGCTCTTTCTTTCCCACCATTTACACAAAGTCACCCCAAAGGACTCTAACCTGGCACCCCCAGGGGAAGGGCTGATCAGGCACCACCCCCGACCCCCCAGCCTGCACTGTCCCTGGGGGTCTGTGAGGGTGGAAGGGAGGGCTTCCAGGGCCCGCTGTGGTCCCCAGTCCCCCACCATATCCCACAGGACCCCTCTCACCCCAGAAGCTCTGACACAGAACAAAGCTGGTTGACTGAAGTACACACTTCATATTAAACTTCTTTGCTTAAATTTTTTTCAAACCCTATTTTTAGCTTATATTTGAGACAGTGTATTAAGTTAAAAAAATCTGTAGTGTTTTAATGACGTATATAATCACATAATTATGCTTTTACTAAAGAATCCAACAATCCCCAGATTGGGTGGCTGTGGGGACTGGAAGGAGGGGACTGAGGAGTAGGGAAGAGACAAAGACCCTCACTAAATGCAGTTCAGAGGGTCTCTTGGTTCCAGTTAAACCACCGGCTTACCTCCACCAGGTGAGACCAGAACAAGTCTGACAACACCCTCGCCCCAGCCCCACAGAGGGGGCTCCATCCCCCATCCTGACCTGGGTCAGGGGTCGGACGTGGGCTCCCGGGCACACACTGAGGATGCCTGGAGCCGGGTTCCAGTCCCCCTGCCCCCGTCCCACCACAGCAGCTCGTTTCACACAATGGCAAGATAGAAAAAAGATAAAACAGAAGATTGGACTTTTTTAAATAAGAAAGGTAAAGACACTGGCTAATCCCCATTTATCTCCAGTGATGAAACGAGAGATGTCATGATACAGCTGCAATGCAAGCAGCACATCCTTCCAAGTCCTGGTGGTTTAGTCGCTCAGTCGTGCCCAACTCTTTGTGACCCCATGGACTGTAGCCCGCCCGACTCTTCTGTCCATGGGGATTCTCCAGGCGAGAATACTGGAGTGAGCAGCCATGCCTTCTTCCAGGGGATCTTCCTGACCCAGGGACTGAACCCATGTCTCATGTCACCTGAATTAGCAGGCGGGTTCCTTACCACTAGTGTCACCTGGAAAGCCCTTCCAAGTGAAAATCTTAGGAATTTCCCCAACTGCCACCAGTTCCTAGAACAGACTGTAAAAGATCATCAACCATTAAAAAAAAAACAAAAAAAAAACAAGGTGATTCTTCCTACCTGGCACTTTTGGAAGAAGGCTGGATATTAGTTACTTCATTCTGCTTCGGTTTGGGAGGTAGTCTTACACCCTGTAATTAAAGTATGATTTACCTTAGTCAACCACCCCAGTAACACAGCAGCTTCTGAGCACTTTCTACCCATCTCACCACACACAAGAAACACTCCCCAAGGCACAACTGGCAGAGACCACGGGCACCTGCGAGCTGTCCCGGGAGGCCCTGGTGCTGGCCACCCTCTCTATTCACCAGACCCAACAGTTCTTTAAGATGTCTTCACCCCTACCTCAGCTCTTGAGATAGATTTAATCCTCAACCGTGAACTTTTCAAAACACATTTTACTTCAAACATTTTGTGTCCCAATGGAATTTGGAAAACATAATGATTGCAATTTCACCCCTCCAGAAAGATGGAGGTTCCCCTATGAGGGTGCAGGACTGTTGGGTCACAGGACACTGGAGGGGAAGGCAGGCCTCTGATGGCCACTCTGTGCCCTGGGCACAGCGCCCATGCTCCTAAAACCAGCTGGAGGCCCTGACCTGCAGAGATTTGGAACCCGTTGGGGAGCCAGTGCCCCTGCAGTCCCCCACAGCCAGCCTCGCACTGTGGCTGCTGCCCCCTCACCCCTTCCTTGCCTCTAACCCAGACTTTCTTCCACAAGCACACTCATTTATGTTATACTGTTGGAAGCAACCACCTCTCCATCTGGGATGATGGTGGAGATGACCCTCCCCATCAAGGGAAAGGCAGTCCTTACTCATTTCCTACCAACCAACCCCTGGCACTCCAGTGCAGAACAACCCACCCTGAAGGCATCCCATCAGAGACCCCAGCCAGTGGCCTGGAAGTCCACTGCCACAGTGAAGTGCTGAGGTCAGGGCTGACACTCTGGGGCCCCAGTTCCCACCTCCTGAACCCCACGGAAACACACGGTCTCCCTGTATTCTGCTCTGCACCTCTGTAAGCAGTCATGTAGCTCTCTGAAGAAGTCATGGAGCTAATGTGTGTCATGTGAATGAGTAACTCCCAATATCATCAACAAAGAGGATAAAGACACAGGGTGCACTGAACAGCTTATGACAGGCGAGAAGATTCAGCCCTCATTGGTCATGACGGACAATTACTAAAAGAATTAGTTACAGATACAAACATATCCCTACTTCTTTGTAACACAGTAACAGCCACAGTAAGATGACTAAGGTGACATACCATCAGCAACTCTGCTGACACTTTCAACGGAACTCTCCAAGCATCTGAAGAGAGAAACAGGTTACTTTTCAGAAACACTATGTACATAAAGGAGCCCTTATCAATGTAAAAGCCCTTTCAGGACACATACACACTATTATATATAAAACAGGTTAACAATAACGACCTGCTATATAGCTCAGGGAACTCTACTCAATACTTTTTAATAGCTACATGGGAAAAAAATCTTTAACAAAAGTAGATGTATGTACAAGTATGACTTATTCACTTTTTTTGCACACCTGAAACTAGCACAACATTGTAAATCAACCAACTTCCAAGAAAAAATCAATTAAAATGAAAGTGTATCAGTAATAACAGAAATGAGACACCTCTCCAGGTGCAGGTCATCTTGAACATGCAGTTGCTCAGGTGATGGCCTCCAGTAAGAAAACCATGAGGACTTTTCCTAAGTTTACAGGGAAGCCTGGCAGGGGCTGAGTGTTGTGTATGAGACAAAGCTGAGCAAACCAGCAGCCTGTGGCCCAATGTAGGCACCACTTGCTCGTGTGTGCTGAACCCTGGACAGTTCTGGGAGCCCTGCACTCTGGCATCCGAGGAACTGTCTGTGATGAGCACAGCACATGGGGGTGGCAGCCCGGCTGGGCCCTTGAGGACACGTGTTAACCGAGGAAGGGCCTGGCGTCTGCACCACGGCTTCAGAGCAGATGTTACACCCAGGTCTGTCCCAGGGAAGCAGGCAGGCTGTGGCTGAAAACCAGAAAGGGCTTTCTTGCGACTGAGGCTGTTAGGACCAGAACTGGACAGGCTCCTTCAAGGGAGTGCATGTTAAAGCAGCATTTGAGTAACCACCTCCTGGAGTGACGCTCAGGTGGGTAAATGGGGTTAAGCACCATCTGGTGTAGTCAGGGCAGTGGGCCTTCCTCGGGATCTGTGCAGCAGAAAGTGGGGGGCGCGGGGGATGCCACGTCTTACAGAGCAAGTTAAACGAGAGCTGGCTTGAAAGACAAGATCAAAAAGCTTTTGAGTGTTCCTTCCACTTCTGAGAGTCCATTAAAAAAAGCAAACTAAAATACAAGCCAATAAAACTCCTGGGTCCAGTATAGAGGGAGACAGTGTGGAGAGGAAACAAGAGATGAGATAAAAAGGACGCAACCCCAAAGCCAACAGCGGCATCTGGAGCACCAGCCCATGGCCACAGGGAGCCAGCCTGCTTACCCAGAAGGTTCAACACCAGGTGCGGGGTTCGGGTAAAGGGCGTCCTGCATGCTGAAGGCAGTGTAGCAGCCATACTGCATCTGCCACAGGGCCTCGAAGTTCCCCAGCAGGATGTCCCCCAGCCACTGGGCATTCAGGCACGGGATCTGCTGTTCTTTGGCTTTCTCGTGCTTTAAACAAGTCAGTCTTTTTTGGTGGGGTTGGGGTGGGAGAGAGAAAGCACATTCATTAGAGTTACCGGAGTTCAAATTTGTACTTCTGTTAACACAAGCCAGCCCACACTTGCTCGCAATGGAGGTGGCAGGGACTGTTCTACAGAGCTGATCAGGCTGTAAGAAGGTGTCCACGTGATCGCGAGGTCATTGGCCAGTGTGCTTTCACCTCACTACTGTCACCTAATTTGACTGCACCCTCTTAATCATCTAATTTCATTCTTCTGCTACCATTACTACGAATATCACCGCCATTCTTTAAGCAGACTCTGACATCCACCATGGAACTTGGACAGACTGAGAGACCCAGAGCAGGCCCATGAGGGCTGAGACAGAACCCTGGTCAACTGAGGGACCCGGAGCTGCACTGTGTGGGCTGAGATAGAACCCTGGCTGACAGAGGGAACCTGAGATGCCCTGTGTGGGTCGAGGGCAGAATGCCGGCTGACTGAGGGACCCAGAGCACTGCCGAGCAGGCCAAGGGCAGACGTGGAGGTGGCTGCGTTTACTCTCTGCAGATGAGGACGGTGTTGCTGTGGCACAGGTAGCCCATGTACTTGGCACCTGCCAGGTACACCATTAGCTTCAGGTCGCCCCTGTCGCTGTCAACAAACCCAGTCACAGAGAGAATCTGGGGGAGAAAAGGTCCAGTAAGGTCAAGAGGTAATGACAGTTTAACCCAGTTAATACAACTCTTTCTTCTCCCTGTTAGTTGTGATACAGACCCACGTATTTCCATTCCTCCTCTGGCATTGAGGGACACCTCTGAGAATGCTGTTACTGGTGACAGTACTGCACATGATCCAGCAAGGGGGAACGGAAACAAAATATACCAAATGGGGAACGCTTTCCTGTGTTAGCATGACAGGGTTCAGGTCATGTTAACGAAGTTACTTTATTTAGCCTATGAATATTGGTCAGTTCTTCTTACTGATCCTGGTTTTGGGCTCATCTGATAGGGAGAACTGACAGGAGATGATGTCTGAGAGTCATGTCTGACTCTTTGCCACCCCATGAACTGTAGCCCTCCAGGCTCCTCTGTCCATGGGATCTTCCAGAAAAGAATAGTGGAGTGGGTTGCCATTTACTTCGCCAGTAGATCTTCCCAACCCAGGAATTGAACCCAGGTCTCCTGCATTGCAGACAGACACTTTACTGTCTGAGCCACCAGGGAATAGGCATTTATTAAACAGTGTCAAAGACTTGGGAGAATCCACTAAATGTCAGTAAGCTGTGATTGTTACAGGGGGACAGAGAAGGAAACAAGATGCTTATTTCATTCAGGAGTACAGGGGGAGCCTTATGTGCTGGGAGCACAGCTTGCCCCCCGGGGGGAAGGCCACTGTAAAGCGCAGGGCTGGATGGGGTGGCACCAGCTTCTTTTTCTTCAGGATCATGTTCAGCCAGTGTGCCATGATGCACCTCTTCCTCTCCTTTATGGCCTGTGAACACAACAGTACAGGCCAGTCATTGGAGGCTTTACTGCAGGTGACATACAGAACTGTAAGGGTGTGTAACTACAAGGTCACTTTTATTGGAAGTCCTATAAATAGAGGAATTCCAGGAGCTTATGACTCAATTTACTAAACTAATAAACTACAGCAGTGTCACAGGTCAACTAGAACACAATCCGAAACACAGGAACAAGAGCTGACCATGGGGAGGAAAGCTGACAGCCCAGGAAATGATTTTAGTCATGGAAAGAGATGACACTTCCAATCATCAGATTTCGAATTGCCCATGAGAACACAATGAGTTATGAAAACGTAACTGCCTCTGGAATTAACTGTGGGACGACCCCTATGTGCTCTTCACCAGGCATTTCTCAGAGGCCATGTACCACATACACACTAACAGCAGTCAGCCTATGAACAAAAACCCATCAGAGAAGAGGAGAAATGAAACCTGAGGGGATGAGCACAAGCAGCACTGAGGGGGAGCTGCCAGTCAGCAGCTGCGAGCGACCCTGCTCCCGCTGCTCCATGCTCAGGTGGCCCTGCCAGGGCAGACGGTGTCCACCTCCCCCTCACAGGGAACCTGCCTTTCTTTCCTGGTCCTCACAGACAGAGAAGCAAGGAGCCACAGAAGTGTCCACATGCCAAAGGTGGATGGAAATCAGTGAGGTGGGGGAAAGTCCTTTCCAAGCATGACCATCCCAGCATTGCTCAGAGCTCTCCTGGTCACAGCAGAACTGAGCCCTCACCTGTGCAAACAGCCCACTGACCTGACTCCTACAGAGCAGGTGGGTGCAGCGGCTCATGAACGTGGGGTCCACAGCTCCTCCATGCACCTAGTTGATCTGCACATACACGACACCCACTGTCAGTCAGCTCCCATGCCTGGGGAAGAGGGACTTGTGATCTCCAATCGGACAGCAATTCACGAGATCCACCACATACGTACACAGTGTATTTCCCAAAGTTTCCCAAAGTGTGAACAAACTATGTTATGTCTACGGGCTTTCCCACCCAGCACTACACAGCAAAAATGAACTCTAAGCCCTGTTTCATCTGAACTTGTGGAGGAAGAGTGGGATGCTCTCTTTCTAAGACAGGGCAATGTGGACATTTTAGATAAACCAGCTGTTCTGTGCTGTGGGGCATCCCACATTACAGGGGGCTGGCTGCACCCTGACCCCCACCCCAGCTGTGGCAAAGAGCACTTCCTCCGCTGGGACAGTGAGAAAGGTTTCAGACATCGCCAACTGGTCCTTGGGACCAGAAAGCATTGCCTTTAAGAAACTTTATTCTAAAAAGAAAAAAGAAAGCAAAGCAAGATGAAGTTAAATTCAGTTTCTGATATCCTGAATTTTTTGATACCATCCTGTATCCCAACTGCAGTGGATCCACAGTTGTGTGACACTGAGGGGGACACTGTTACCAAAAGGGCAAGAACTTTCTTGGGTTGGCCAAAAAGTTCCTTTGATTTTTTAACTAAAAGAGATATTTTTTATCTGCCCCCTCCCCAAACTTGACTGAACAGCATATTCATCATTTTGTTCCACTACCTTCTGCCATTTTTCAGTTCAGTTCAGTCAGTCAATCGTGTCCGACTCTTTGCAACCCCATGAACTGCAGCATGCCAGTCCTCGCTGTCCAACACCAACTCCCAGAGTTTACCCAAACTCATGTCCACTGAGTCGGTGGTGCCACCGAACCATCTCATCCTCTGTCATCCCCTTCTCCTCCTGCCTTCAATCTTCCCCAACATCAGGGTCTTTTCAGATGAGTCACCTCTTCGCATCAGGTGGCCAAAATATTGGAGTTTCAGCTTTAACATCAGTCCTTGCAATGAACACTCAGGACTGATTTCTCTTAGGATGGACGGGTTGGATCTCCTTGCAGACCAAGGGACTCTCAAGAGTCTTCTCCAACACCACAGTTCAAAAGCATCAATTCTTTGGTGCTCAGCCCGGTTTATAGTCCAACCCTCACATCCATACATGACCACTGGAAAAACCATAGCCTTGACTAGATGGATCTTTGTTGACAAAGTAATGTCTCTGCTTTTTAATATGTTGTCTAGGTTGGTCATAACTCTCCTTCCAAGGAGTAAGCATCTTTTAATTTCATGGCTGCAATCACCATCTGCAGTGATTTTGGAGCCCCCAAAAATAAAGTCAGCCACTGTTCCCAATGTTTCCCTATCTACTTGTCATAAAGTGATGGGACCAGATGCCATGGTCTTAATTTTCTGAACGTTGAGCTTTAAGCCAAATTTTCACTCTCCTCTTGCACTTTCATCAAGAGGCTCTTTAGTTCTTCTTCGCTTTCTGCCATAAGGGTGGTGTCATCTGCATATCTAGGGTTGTTGATATGTCTCCTGGCAATTTTGATTCCAGCTTGTGCTTCCTCCAGCCCAGCATTTCTCATAATGTACTCTGCATATAATTTAAATAAGCAGGGTGACAATATACAGCCTTGACATACTCCTTTTCCAATTTGGAACCAGTCTGTTGTTCCATGTCCAGTTGTAACTGTTGTTTCCTGACCTGCATACAGGTTTCTCAAGAGGCAGGTCAGGTGGTCTGGTATTCCCATCGTTTTCTGAATTTTCCAGTTTATTGTGATCCACACAGTTAAATGCTTTGGCATAGTCAATAAAGCGGAAATAGATCCTTTTCTGGAACTCTCTTGCCTTTTTGATGATCCAGTGAATGTTGGCAATTTGATCTCTGTTTCCTCTGCCTTTTCTAAAAAGCAGTGGCTGAGCTTTGCTGGAGCAGAGATACTCCACATCCAAGGTAAGAGAAACCCATGTAAGATGGTAGGCACTGAGAGAGGGCATCAGAGGGCGGACAGACTGAAACCACAATCACAGACAACTAGCCAATATGATCACACAGACCACAGCTTGTCTAACTCAGTGAAACTAAGCTATGCCATGTGGGGTCACCCAAGACAGATGGATCATGGTGGAGAGGTCTGACAGAATGTGGTCCACTGGAGAAAGGAATGGCAAACCACTTCAGTATTCTTACCTTGAGAACCCCATGAACAGTATGAAAAGGCAAAAAGATAGGACACTGAAAGATGAACTCACCAGGTCGGTCGGAGCCCGATGTGCTACTGGACATCAGAGGAGAAATAACTCCAGAAAGAATGAAGGGATGGAGCCAAAGCAAAAACAACACCCAATTGTGGATGTGACTGGTGACAGAAGCAAGGTCCAATGCTGTAAGAGTGCATAGGAACCTGGAATGTTAGGTCCATGAATCAAGGCAAATTGGAAGCAGTCAAACAGGAGATGGCAAGAGTAAACGTTGACATTCTGGGAATCAGCGAACTAAAATGGACTGGAATGGATGAATTTAACTCAGATGACCATTATATCTACTACTGTGGGCAGGAATCCCTTAGAAGAAATGGAGTAGCCATCATAGTCAACGAAAGAGTCCGAAACGCAGTACTTGGACTCAATCTCAATTAGCTTCTTTGTGGGATTGGAGAGCTTTCTCTTTTTGTAAGCTTAAATATATATGAGTTCTTCTTTTGCTGTATCTGATGACCTGCTACATTGTGTTTTCATTTTGATTCACCTCAGAATATGTTCTCATTTCCCCTGTGAGTTACTCTTTGGCTCATTGGGCCCTTCAGAATGTGTTGTTTAAATTTCCACACATTACATTTTTCAAATTGTCCTCCCACTGTTGATTTCAATTTACATATTTTGCATGCCAGAGACCATATTTGGTATGATTGAAATTTTATTTTTTTGGTATGATTGAAATTATTAATGGTTGTCTCATGGCTTAATATAAACCCAATTCTCAAGAATATTCTGGAGAATATTCTCTGTGCAGTTGAGGCAGATGTGTATTCTCCTGTTCTTTTTGGGTGGAATGTACTGCACACCTGTGTTTGGTCCACTGGTTTGTATTGTCATGTAGGTTCTCTCTTTTCTCAGTGGTCTTATCTTCTTCTTGAATTATTTGGATATTTCTTGTTGGACTATAGTTCTTGCTCATGTTTTGCAGTTTTTTCACATCATGTTAGTCTAAAGGCAGAGAAAAAAATTCAAATATTCAGTTCAGTTCAGTTGATCAGTTGTGTCTGACTCTTTGCGACCCCATGAATTGCAGCACGCCAGGACTCCCTGTCCATCACCAATTCCCAGAGTTTACTCAAACTCACGTCTATCGAGTCGGTGATGCCATCCAGCCATCTCATCCTCTGCCGTCCCCTTCTCCTCCTGCCCTCAATCCCTCCCAGCATCAGGGTCTTTTCCAGTGAGTCAACTCTTCACATGAGGTGTCCAAAGTATTGGAGTTTCAGCTTCAGCGTCAGTCCTTCCAATGAACACCCAGGACTGATCTCCTTTAGGATGGACTGGTTGGATCTCCTTGCAGTCCAAGGGATTCTCAAGTGTCTTCTCCAACACCATAGTTCAAAAGCATCAATTTTTCGGTTCTCTTCACAGTCCAACTCTTACATCCATATATGACCACTGGAAAAACCATAGCCTTGAATAGACGGACCTTTGTTGGCAAAGTAATGTCTCTGCTTTTTAATATGCTATCTAGGTTGGTCATAATTTCCTTCCAAGGAGTAAGCGTCTCTTAATTTCATGGCTGCAATCACCATCTGCAGTGATTTTGGAGCCCACAAAAATAACGACTGACACTGTTTCCACTGTTTCCCCATCTATTTCCCATGAAGTGATGGGACCAGATGCCATGATTTTAGTTTTCTGAATGTTGAGCTTTAAGGAAACTTTTTCACTCTCCTCTTTCACTTTCATCAAAAGGCTCTTTAGTTCTTCAATTTCTGCCATAAGTGTGGTGTCATCTGCATATATGAGGTGATTGATATTTCTCCCGGCAATCTTCATTCCAGCTTGTGCTTCCTTCAGCCCAGCATTTCTCATGATGTGCTCTGCATATAAGTTAAAAAAGCAGGGTGACAGTTTACAGCCTTGATGTACTCCTTTTCCTATTTGGAACCAGCCTGTTGTTCCATGTCCAGTTCTAACTGTTGCTTCCTGACCTCATACAGGTTTCTCAAGAGGCAGGTCAGGTGGTTTGGTATGCCCATCTCTTTCAGAATTTTCCACAGTTCATTGTGATATACACAGTCAAAGGCTTTGGCATAGTCAATAAAGCAGAAATAGATGTTTGTCTGGAACTCTCTTGCTTTTTCAATGATCCAGCGGATGTTGGCAATCTGACCTCTGGTTCCTCTCCCTTTTCTTATACCAGCTTGAACATCTGTAAGTTCACGGTTCATGTATTCAAATATTAGGTAACGCTAACTCTTCTTTGATGATGTGAAGTTGCGTGTGTGTGTGATATACCCATATATCATTAATATAAAGATGCTATGACAAAATATATAATTGATATAATCATTTGAATCACTGATGCTGAAGCTGCAACTCCAATATTTTGGCCACCTGATGTGAAGAACTGACTCATCTGGGATGACTCTTTTGCTGGGAAAGATTGAAGGCAAGAGGAGAAGGGGACAACAGAGGATGGATGGTTTGATGGCATCACCGACTGAATGGACAGGAGTTTGAGTAAACTCTGGGAGTTGGTGATGGACAGGGAGGCCTGGCATGCTGCAGTCCATGGGATGGCAGAGAATCAGATATGAATGTGTGAGTGAGCTGAATATATTTAAAGTTACTTGTTTCATATCATTTTTTATTTAAAGTCTGTTTTCTCTACTACTGGTATAGTAACTATGGCTCTTTATTGCTTATTGCTTGCATAAAATTTTTCTTGAAACGTAATGTCAAAAATCTATTCAATTAGAAGATTAGTCTCTTTGACAGTCTATAGTTTCCATAGTAAAAAAAAAATCCATTGTCCCATCTTCTAGTATACCACCTTAATGTGTTGGATTTTTTTGTTGTTGTTGCTATTTATTTTACTAAATAGATTTCAGAGTGATTTTAAGAAGTAGCTCTAGATATTTTGATTGCTGTTGTTCAGTCGTTCAGTCATGTCCAACTCTTTTGTGACTCCCTGGACTGCAGCACAACAGGCGTCCTTCTCTTTCCTTGTCTCCCATAGTTTGCTCAAACACATGTCCATTGAATTGGTGATGCCATCCAACCATCTCATCCTCTGTCACCCTCTTCCCCTCCTATCCTCAATCTTTCCCAGCATCCTGGTATTTTCCAAAGAGTTGGCTCTTTGCATCAGGTTGGCAAAATCCTGGAATTTCAGCTTAAGCATTAATGCTTCAAAAGTATATTCAGAGTTGATTTCCTTGAGGATTGATTGGCTTGATCTCCTTGCAGTCCAAGGGACCCCTAAGAGTTTTCTCCAGCATCACATTTTGAAGGCATCAGTTCTTAAGCTCTCAGCCTTATTTATGTTCCAATTTTCGCATCTATACATGACTACTGGATAAACCATAGGGGTTTGTGACTGAGGGGACCTTTGTTAATAAGCTGATGTCTCTTCTTTTTAATACAAGGTCTAGGTTTGTCATAGTTTTTCCTCCAAGAAGCAAGTGTCTTTTAATATGATGACTGCAGTCACCATTCACAGTAATTTTTGAGCTCAAGGAAATTAAGTCTGTCACTGATTCCACACTTTCCCCTTCTATTTGACAAGTAGTTATGGGACCAGATGCCCTGGGCTTGTTTTTTTTTTTTTTTTTTTTTTTTAATATTGAGTTCTCAGCAAGGCTTTTCACTCTCCTCATTCATCCTCATCAAGACACTCTTTAGTTCCTCTTCACTTTCTCTTTTTACAGTGTTGCCAGCTGCATATCTAAGGTTGTTGAAGATTCTCCCAGAAACCTTGATTTCAGCTTATTACAGCCAATGTGGCATTTTGAATAGTATACTCTACATATATTTCATATAAGCAGAATGATAATATGCAGTCTTGTCACTCTCTTTTCCCAGTTTTGAACTGGTAAATTGTTCCAACTCTTGCATCTTGACCTGCATACACATTTCTCAGGTGACAGGTAAGAAGTTCTGTTACTCCTGTCTCTATCAAGCTGTCCATGGTTTGCTGTGATACAAATAGCCAATGTCTTTAGTGGAGTCACTGAAGCAGAAGTAAATTCTTCTCTGGAATTCCCTTGTTTCCTCTACAATCCAATGAATATTTCCAAATTGTTCTCTGGTTCCTCTGTTGTTTCCAGTGTAGCTTTCACATCTGAAAATTCTTGGTTTATGTACTGCTGAAGAATTTTGAGTATTTCCTAGCTAGCATGTGAAAGGAGCCAAAGTGCATGCTTGTTTGTACATTCTTTGGCATTACCCTCCTTTGGTGTTGGAATGAAAACTGACCTTTTCCAATCTCATAGCTGCTGATGAGTTTTCCAAATCTGATGACATATGAACTCAGTGCCCCAGTTTAACAGCATCATTAACAGTTTAGCAGTTTCATGTTAATGAATGCTCACAGTTTTTGCCTAAACCATTTGCTTTCTCCTTCATATCTGAATGAGATCCTTTTTGGCTTTAGGTCTGGCTCATTCATCATTTTGTGAATGTTCTACCATCCTCTACTGGCCTGAAGAGTTTCTATTGAAAAACCAACTGCTATCCGGGGATCCAAATGTATGTTACTTATGTCTTTCCTCTTGCTGCATTTAATGTTTGCTTTTTGTGATTAAATTTTCAGTGTTTGATTAATATGTGTTTTGGGGGTATTTCATTTTGGGTTCATCCTGTTTGGGACTCTCTAATGTGTTGGGATTCAGGGAGCTATTTCCTTCCCCATTTAATGGAGGTTCTCAACTTTTATTTCTTCAAGAATGCTCCCATGGCCCGTCGTTTTTTTTTTTTTTTTCATTTTTAGTCTTCTCCATTTGGACACCTATGATTCTCATGGTAGGGAATTTAATATTGTCCCAGAATTCTCAGAGATTTTCTTAACTGTTTTCCTTTTTTTTTTTTTTTTGCATACCCCTCTGTGTTTCATTTATTTCCTCCTTTCCACCTCCACCTAAGTAGTTCTTTCTCTGTCTCAGTAATTCTACTGTTGGTTCCTTCCAGAGTGTTGTTAATCTCAGTTATTGAATTGATTATTACTGCTTGACTGTTCTTTATTTCTTCTAGATCCATGGTAAACATGTTTATTTCTTTTCAGTCTGGGGCTCCAGTGTATTTACTGGTGACTCCTCCTGGCTTTCAAGATTTTGGTCATCTTTACTATCATTATTCTTAATTTCTTTTTCAGGAAGACTTCCCATCTCCTCTTCTATTGTTTGTTTTGGTGGATTGTTTGTTTCATGTACCTTCACCAGATGCATATTTCTCTCCCTTTTCATTTTGTTTAGATTGCCGTGGCCTGGGTCTGCTTTCTGTAGGCTAGAGGGTTATGGATCCATCAGCTGTGGAACCTGATCTTTGTGTGTGGCACTGGACCGGTAAGCTGTCAAGGTTTAATTCTTGGGGTATCTTGTGCTTGTGCTCTGTCGGGTGGAACTGGATCACTTCTCTATGAAGTGTAATGAATTGTCCTGTAATGCACTTTGTGGTTTCTGTGAGCTTGGTATGGCTTTGGGCAGCACCTTTTACAATATTAATTTTTGATTTCCATCTTTGCTGGAGAATAGGTGTTGGTTGTCTTGCATTGGCTGAAATTGCTGGCTTCAGCTTGGGGCTTGATTTCCATGTAGGCATGGAAACTTTTGTGTTTCTCTTTTAATGTTCACTGGTGCCAGGAGTTCAGCAATGATTTAAAGATCTGGAATTGACCTCGTGGCCTCTGGGTTTCGGTCCCCGAGTGACAGTAGCATCAAGAATTCTGCATCCACAGAACAGAAGATTAAACCCAAGGTTAATGGTGAAGCAATTCTCCATGGCCAGAACAGCCAAAGGGTTCACAGAGTTATACAGAGAAGAGAAAAGTGAGGAGGGAGATAGAGGTTTCTAGGAGGAGAAAAGGGAGAGTCAAAAGGGGAGAGCACAGTTAACTCAGGAAATAAATCCGTAAGTGAAAATATTTCCTAAACATTGAATCCTTAAAGGTAAATACATTGGTAAAATGAGTTTCAAAAAGCAAAGTTTAAGAAGCTAGAATCGAATTTAAACTACTATAAATACTGGAAAGAAGATAGAAGCCAAAATAACTCTCAAACTTATAATGTAGATGTAGAAATGAAAGTAAAGGGAATGATAAACAAGAAAACTGTTTAATGTTTTTTAACATGAAAATAATACAGAATAATCTAACAATTTCTCTAGAGTTGCTGTGAGCTTAGTGGTGTCAGATCAGTGTCAGATAGTCTCTTTTGTCCAAGGCTATTGTCCCTGAATTGCACAGTTTCTGCATTAACTTCAGTTTCAGTTTGTTGCACCTGTCACTTCTGGGTCAGTGCGCCCTTCTTTGCTTATTTTTACTTCCTCAGGTTGCAGTTTTCTTTCGTGACTAGTTCACACCTGACTAGTTTGCACCATAACACGAGGGGGCAGTGGGACCTTATTCGACCTCACTTGCTCAGTGGTGTAGTGGTGAGGGGGGGAACACTGAAAACCAATACCACTGGGATAGGTGGGGTGCTTGAGGTGGATGGACCACAGTGGGCTTGCCACTGCTGTAGGTGACATGTACTTTCTCAATGCACCTGGCTCAGGTTCCCGGCTGATCCACGAGGGCACTGTCCAAAATGGGTCTTGTGTTTCACGCACTTCCCAAGTCTAAACCACTTAGGCTGCTTTGGTCCATTCCCAGGTCCAAGCTGCTCAGGCGACAGGGTGGCAGGCAAGGCACTGTCCCAGGTAGGCTGTGGATCTTATGTACCAGACAGGTCCCAGCCACTCGGTTTTTTGGCTTTGCTAGAAGGGCGATTTGCAAGAGTGCTGTGTCTGGAGGGGTGCTGAACTCAGGCTTTGACCTTCATGGCCTATGCGAACTGTCCATGAACCCAGGAAGATATGATTAGCAACTGGCAGCCTGCTCAGAGTTTGGTGGGAGATGTCCTCTCTGGGGCTGATATAACAGCAGCTTCTTGCCTTCTGCTTCTGGATGATGCAAACATTCTTTTCTGCCTTCATGGAGGAAAGGGCCAGAAATGGCAGCTCGCTTGCACAGCTTTGATATTTTGTAATGTGCAATCTTTTGTTCTGTGAGTGTGCCAGTTTTCACTATGTGATCTTAGAGACTTCTCTCAAGAAAGGTCCTTTTTTGCATTTTTGTCTTTGGTATTCCCCAAATTTAGGATGCTACATAACCATAGCTCTGTCAGATTGTCCTCAGAGCATTAAAACTGGGATCCTTACCACAGGGCAGATGATACAGTCCAGGCAACCCTCCAAGGGCCACCTCAATGATGGTGCATGGGGTCATCTGAGCTTCTTCTCTGCTGGTAATTGCAGTTAGGGACATGTGTTTTTGTTTTTCTTCCCCCTGCATATGTCGCTCTATGCAATCCCAGATTTCCCCACTGTCACCGATCTGAGAGGGTTTGCTATTGTTTGCAATCTTCTCCTCCTTTACAACTTCTTCTTCAAGACAGGTCTCAACCCCTAAATACTTTATCTCTCTTTATGTCTCTTTTATTTTGTCCTAACTCCGCTTGAAGAGACTTGTCTGACTTTCTAGGTAAATAGGGCCAGTCCACAGTGTCCACAATTTGTTTTCTGGAAGTTCTTTCATGTGCAGTCGATCCTTAGATGAATTTGTGTGGGAGAGCATGGTCTTTGCCTCCTATTCCTCTGACATCTTGGGACCAACCATCAACCTACAAGACACATTTCATCAACTGAAATGTTGTTGTTCTTCAGCCACTAAGCCATATTTGGCTCTTTGTGCCCCCTTGGACTGTAGCACATCAGGCCTCTCTGACCCTCACCATCTCCCATATTTTCCCTGAGATCATATCCTTTGAATCGCTGATGCTATCCAAATTTTTCATCCTCTCTCACTCACTGCTCCTTCTGCTTTCAACATTTCCTAAAGATCATGGTCTTTTCTAATGAATGAATTTAGAGCCACAAAAAATGAAATCTGTCACTCTTTCTGCATTTCCCCCTTGCATTTGCCTTGAACTGGTGGGAACAGATGCCATGATCTTACTTCTTGTAATATTGAGTATTCAAATGTACTGTTTAGCAAATGTTTCCCTATAAACAGTGACAATTATTGTTTTCTTGTAACTTTGTTTTACCTCAGCTTTTAGAATAAGAAACTCTTCTCGAAGTGTTTTCTAAGACTATAGCTACTCATTTTATATAATACTGATGGTTTTAATTTTCTTGCTGGAAGCATGTGTGCTATGCCTCTGTGACAACTGGGTGAAATGTTGATAAAATACCCAGCCTATAAAATATTTCCACATTAACATAATGTCTTGAGCCTGTTCAAGGTAACTAGTTAGTTTTTCTCTAATATGGAAACTAGGCAAATACAAAGGATGACAATACCAAGAAGATATGATATGGAGAGGGGGCAGGCAGCTGAACCACCGTGGCATGAAGGGACAGAAGTTTGGTTCATCAGTGCTTTCTATTGTAATATTTGGAACAAAAAGTTAGTGATGAAGGGAAATTTTACCTACTGAGATATGGAAAAGAGATTCTGATTTATACATCATTTAATTTCAATGTTAGGCTACTCAGAATAGCCTGATTATGACCTATGAACTGTGCACTCTACATCTGTTTTACCCATTAAAGGGAAATACATTTTTAAAAAGTGGGATATCTCTTGTCCCAAATGCAACTAGTTGACCACTGGGAATTTTGTTCAGATATGTTCCTGTGTTACTGGAACCTGAATCTTTAAAATTTTATCCAATGTAAGAATAGCAGCTGCTTTCTTAGTACAATATCTTTAAGCACCTGACAGTTGCAATTTTATGGGTTCAAGGTCTCATCAGTTGTATGAAACCCATCTCTTATTACAGAAAGAATAGCATAAGATGAGCCAGATTATGGCATAGCCTTTCAGCAAGAGGACCTAAATTGTTCAGCCAGAAAGTGATTAACAAATCTTGGGTTGCCCAAATAGTTCATTTACTCTCTTGGGAGTGCGCATTGTTTGGCCACTTTAATGAAGATGCTGTAAGTATTATTTTGACAAAACAAAAACAAAAAACTTGGAACAAGATGCAAGTCCTGAAGCCATGTAAAGTGGTGTTTACTGTGATTTATAAAATATTTTATTTGAGGAGCATAATTTCTACTAATATGTAAGTTTTTAAAACTATGAATGGAGGGGGCTTATTTGATGCTATTAACATTGTATGATTAAAGGAATCAATTTGTTTATAGTTGAGCTTTGTTTCTCTGATTTAACTGGGTTTTAAAAGTTACTAAATAATTTTCTCCTTTGGTTTCAGTTGCAGCACTATGATAATGCAAATTTTGAATGAGGTTATCCCCGAATTTGGTAAAAATGAAAGAAGAGTTGGGAATAAAAACGTCTCTACACTATCTTCATTAGTCTGAGATTATAAGAAGCATTGTAAGCCAGAGGTAATGTGGATGATCATAACTCTGACTTTCATCTTGAAACTAGCGGAGAGGACGTATTTTCAGCCTGCACAAGTTTAAGTATGCCATTCCTACGAAAGCCTTCTACCATCCAGATAGTTGCTGATACAATTGCTCCAACTCATAATGTTTTCTCTTCTCCATCATCAAAATCAGTTAGACCACAGAAGCATATTGTGATACATCAACCTGCAACTGTTGTTGTTGTTTTTAATTGAAGGATGATTGCTTTACAGAATTTTGCTGTATTCTGTCAGACCTCAAAATGAATCAACCATAGATATACATATATTTCCTCCCCTTTGAAACTCCCTCCCATCTCCCTCCCTATCCCACACTCTAGGTTGAGCATTTTTCATGGGACTTCACATAGCAGCTACACTAAATCAAATGGCCCAAATGAGAATTTTGCAGCTATGTCTACATCTATTTCTCAGTACCACATCTTATCTCCATTACAGAACAGTTATTTTGGACTGACGGTGGAGACTTCTCACTTTCCAAATTTGTACGGTAATATGGCAGCCCATGACAGTGCTTTTCCCAAACTACAACACGCAGGCAATTCATGTTTCCCAGTGCCACAGATCCCTGATACATCTGCTACCTCTCTTTCAAGGTCAACTCATCAACCATCTTCATTATTTGAAAATCATCCTAATACAACTGATCTACCAAACAGGTGTCAGATTATGCAGGATAATGAAGATTAGAATTAATGGTGGGAGAGATCAACAAATTCCTACAATTCTCTTATTTGAAGACTAAAGTGACATGTTCATCTTCATAGTGTCAATTTCTATTTTTAAATAATTGAGAGTAAAATGAGAGTATTATTTCAGCACCTGGCTATTTTACTGTGCTTTAATATAAACTCTTCTATTCACGGAATCATTCAATATGCATCCTATGTAAATTACACCTAATGAATTGTTTAAAAAATATAAAATTAGAACAAAGTGAAAAGATGAAATGTAAATAAAATGATTTTGAAATCATCCAGGCTTAATTGACTGGGTGTCTAAGTTAGGATGGTATGGGAGAAGGAACAGATACACATCAAATTTAGAAAAAGCAAATGAAGAGTATGTACTTTGCTGCTTCCTCAGTTTTATTATATCATGTCAGTTATCAGGAAGAAAGCTAAGAGGTTAGACAGCAGGTTGTCTTCATTAAACAAAAATTTATTTCGTACTTGAAAATACTGAGATGTACTCAGCAACCATGACCACCATCATACCATCACTGGAATACCAACAATAACATGACATAGTCAAAGATTGCACCACAGTCAGCAAAGGATAGGTATTTTACCAGCGAGATTATAAAAGGTCATTTTTGTTCTGCTCTCCTTATATAATGTCTTCATTTCAGCCCACCAAGACACCACCCTATATTTCCTAATGTATATTTTGATGTTGCTTTCCTGTCCCTAAAAGAAAGACTTAAATCCTTGTGGTGAATGCAGCATCTCATCATGGTTAACCAGTTCTTGGAAGACATGACATCTGTTTCCCTTAGTAGCTTCATTATCTATCTGTTTCACTGAACTTCTAGAGCTACAATCAGGCTAAATATTTTCAGTCATGCTAAGCCACATTTCACAATGTTTCCTAAACTCTCGTATGGAATTGGAAAGAACCTGTTTGCCTACCTACCAAGTTATTCACATGTATCAGATTCTTCTATGTATCGTGTCTACCCAAGTTTCCTTATGTATCTTGCACATCAGTTAAGACTTAGTGCCTGCCAAATGATGTATTTTACATACTTACTGAATTAGCAATAAAGAGATGTAATAACCAATCAAAAGCTATATGCATTACTCAACAACATCCCATAGCTTCCACTATTACCATAATTGACCTTTCTTATTTACTGAGAATTTAGTAAGGTGATGTCTCTTCTTGTTAAGCAATGTCTAGGTGTGTCATAGATCACACACATCAAGAAGCAAGTGACATTTAATTTGATGACTGCAGTCACCATTCTTAGTGATTTTGGAGCCAAAGCAAATTAAGCTTGTGACAGTTTCCACACATTTACCCCTTCTATTTCCTGAGTAATGATGTTACTAGATGCCCTGATCTCTGTTTTTATGAATGTTGAGTTTTCAGCAAGATTTTTCACTCTTCTCTTTCACCCTCATCATAAGGCTCTTTACTTCCTCTCCACTTTCTATTTTTTTTTTTCTGTCTTACCATCTGTATATCTGAGGTTGTTGATGTTTCTCCCAACAACCTTGATGTCAGCTTGTGATTTATTCACCTGGTATTTTCATAGTATTCTCCACATATGTTTCACATAAGCAGAGTTATGAACTGGTTTGTCACTCTCCTTTTCCAGTTATGAAATGGTTAATTGTTCCATGTCTGGTTCCATTTCTTGCATCTTGACTCATGTAAGAGTGGTTTCAAATTTTACCTCCTCAAGAATTTTCCATGTACCCCCCTCCCCCTTTTTTTTTGCAATTTTTTCCTTCAGGACTTCTGGTTTCTCCATCTGGTTTCTCGATTTGGTTTTCTCCATCTGTTTTCTCATCGTGGGGCATTGATCATTGCCCCGGATGTCTCAGAGCTTTATGTGTGTCTTTCTTTCTTTCTTTATTTTTGCACACTCTACTGTGTTTCATCTATTTCCTTGTTTCTACCTCCAGCTAATTAATTCTTTCTCTATCTCATTTACTCTACTGTTGGTTCCTTCCAGAGTGCTGTTAATCTCAGTTACTGCATTGATTATTACTGCTTGACTCTTCTTTATTTCTTCTAGATCCTTGATAAACATGTTTATTTCTTCTCAGTCCGGGCCTCCAGTGTATTTACTGGTGACTCCTCTTAGCTTTGAAGATTTTGGTCATCTTTATTCTCATTATTCTGAATTCGTTTCAGGAAGACTTCCTATCTCCTCCTCTTTTGTTTGTTTTGGTGGCTTTTTATCATGTACTTCCACCAGCTGAATGTTTCTCTCCATTTTCATTTTCTTTAGCTTGCGTGGTTTGGGTCCCCTTTCTGAAGGCTTATAAAGGGGTATGGTTCCACTTCATTGTGGAACCTGACCTTTGTGGGTGGGATTGGACCAGTGACTTGTCAAGGTTTAAGGCTTAGGGGAATTTGTGTGTGTGCACTGCCAGGCGGATCTGGATCTCTTCTCTCTGGAGTGCAGTGAATTTTCCAGGATTGTGCTTTGGGGTGTTTGTGGGTTTGGCATGGTTTCAGGCAGCCCCTTTCATAATATTCACTGTTGTGTTTCTGTTTTGCTGAAGAATAGGTGTGGGGTCTCTTGTACTGGACTTGCTGCCTCAAGCCTGGAGCTTGCTTTCCATGTAGGCATGGAAACTCTGGGGTGTGTGCCTGTCCTTTAATGTTCCCTGAGGTCAAGGGTTCTATGGTGATCTAAAGTTCTGGAATCAACGTCCTGGCCTCTGGTTTCTGTCCCCAAGTTACAGTAGCATCAAAAATCCACATCCACACAATACAGAAGTTAAAATCCCTAGGTTAATGGTGACACAACTCTCCTCATCCAGAAACAGTCAAAGGCATTCACAGAGTTACAAAGAGCAGAGAAAAAGGAGGAGGAAGATAGAGGTGCCTAGGGGGAGAAAAGGGAGAGTCAAAAGGGGAGAGAGCAATCAACTCAGGAAACAAATCCCTAAGTGAAAGCAGATCCTAAAGATGTTGTTTCTAAAGCTACAAAGTTGATAACCATTTTAAGAAAGCAGAAATAAACAACCAAGAATAAAATTTAGACTCGTTTAAGTAGTGTAAAAAAGAGGCCAAAATCATTCATATATATATATATATATATAAAATGTTTAAAAAATAGATTTATGTTTATTTTTTAGAAAGGTAATAATAGTCAATAGAAATAAAAGTTTAGGGAATAATAAAGCACTAAAAGTTTTAAAAGTTAAAGAAATCATAATTATAGAAATAGATCTCAGAATTTCTAAGAAGTTGTTTTGTGCTTTATGGTGTCAGTACATTGTCAGATAGTCTCTTGAAGTTTGTACATGTGAAAGGCTACTGTTGCCCCTCAAGTGAACAGTCTCGGCATTAACTACAGACTGTTATTTCATTGAACCTGTCACCTCTGGGTTGGTTTACACTTCTTTGCTAATATTTTCTTCTTCTATTTGAAAGCCTCTCCCATGTCTGGTTTTCAACATGAACACGGGTGTGGGAGCCTCTTATTCATTTTCACTTGCTCAGTGATTTGGTGGTGAGGGGCAGGACACTGAAAACAGAAATTGAACCTGCAACTGAGATTTTCTGTCACATTTAAGATCAACCTCTAAGTCCAACACTGTATTTCTTTTCTTGTTCTAAGCAGTCTCTTCTTTAGATTGAAAAGCATGAAAGAAAGAGAGAGACATAGGGGATCATAGACCTCCTCATGTTCCAAGAGTAATTTTAATCAGAGAAGTTAGAAAAGGCAGAAACAAAGGAAAATAATGAAGCAATATAAAATAATAAGGATTTATCCATTAAGCAAAGTCAAGGATCTTTAGTTCCTCCTCAAGGGCCACAGATAATATTCTGAGCAATATCCTGTGCACAGTTTTAGAGATGCTAAAGCCCCAACCAGGCTGAAATTTAAGTACATAGACCACATAGTAGATGGAACTAGCCGGTCAATGATGTTGTCTCCCAATATCCTCAGTAACAGTCCATAGTAGAATGTCCTAAAACTGATCACACACCCCATGGCCTACTCTTACTCTGTCGTTAAATCCTTCCCCTGAAAGCATTTGGGGAGTGTGGGTCTTTTAATCACCAGCTGCTAGGACGCCTTACTTGGTCCTACAATAAACATTCCACTTGCTTTCACTCCAAGGCACAGTCAGTTGACTGACTTTATTGCACAGAAGCGAGCAGACCCAAGTTTGGTTTGGTAACAGTACTGAATGCTAAGAATGTGTGTATAGAAGAGTGATGAATCACTTTTGTTTCAGGAACCAAGTAGATTTATTGATGTGATTTTTCTGTGTAAATATTCTTTAGGAATGAGATTTTGCAGGTTTCACATTTTTGGTTACTATTTATGTAAGCAGCCTGTATTTAAGTTGATACAGAAGTAGACACTGGTTGAACATTACCCTTCAATTGCTAAAACCAGTGACTTTGTGATGTCACAGCTACCCTTCAATTGCTAGGAGACCAGTGACTTTGTGATGTCACAGCTACCCTTCAATTGCTAGGAGACCAGTGACTTTGTGATGTCACAGCTTTTTGACTTTGAGAACCACTGTGATGGTCTAGAAAGTTTATCTCTGTAGGCCAGCCAGGCAGCATTTGAAGTTGCGGAGTGTAAAATCAGACAGATAAGAAAAGTATCTGAGGAAATATTTCTTTGAGATGGCACATTTTTCTTCAGAAATTCAAGATGTGCTTCCTAGAGATGAATCAACTGGTTCAGAAACCACCATTAGATCCCCTTTGTGTGATTACACACATACTGAGGACTCAGTTTTGAGATCTATCATTGAAGAAGCAGCCTTTCAGGCTTTGTTTGAGGAAGTAGTGTTAAAAATGCCACGTTACACATTTTCTGTCTCTGAAACAGATGAATTGAACGATTTTCTTTCACTCAATTTTCCTCAAAAACTTTGGAAGATAGTTGAAAGTGATCAGTTTAAATCTATTCGGTGGGATGAGAGTGGCACTTCTATAGTGATCAATGAAGAAGTCTTCAAGAAAGAAGTCTTAGAAAGAAAGGCCCCTTTCAGAATATTTGAAACTCGTAGTGTGAAAAGTATAGTTCGACAGCTTAACCTTTATGGGTTTAGAAAAAAGCAACAAACTTTTCAAAGATCTGCTTCACTAGCTGACTTTCTGGAAGAAGAAAACAATGTCTCTGTTTTGAGCAAGGTATTCCAAACTTTTCACTTATTATTGGCAATATGTAAGATTAAATCATGTAACCTAGAAAGCATGTTCACATATGTAGCTAAAACTGAATTTAAAATTGAGATAACAAACTGTTGAAAAGCTTTGTTTTTTGAAGTTGAGAACAGCTAGAGGTTAAAATATTTGATATTTAACAAACATTCCTAGCAATGAATGAACCCGGATACAAGTCCTGAAGCTAATTAAAGTGGGATTGACTATATATGTTTACAACATATTTTTACTTGGTATTTACTGTATATGTTTACAACATATTTTTACTTGAGGATCATAATTGCTTCTAACATGTAAGGTTTTTTTTTTTTCTAGTGCTTATGCTTTCATGGTTTTTAAACCATATTTTAAATTTTAATTGGAGGCTAATTACATTAGAATATTGTAGTGGTTTTGCCATACATGACACGAATCAGCCATGGATGTACATGTGTTCACCATCCTGAACCCCTCTCTCACCTCCTTACCCATCCCATCCCCCTGGGTCATCCCAGTGCACCAGCAATGAGCACCATGTCTCATGCTTTGAACCTAGACTGGCGATCTGTTTCATATATGTTAATATACATATTTTGATGCTATTCTCTCAATTCATCCCACCCTTGCCTTCTCCCACAGAGTCGAAAAGACTGTTCTTTACGTGTGTGTCTCTTTTGCTGTCTCACATATAAGGTTATCGTTACCATCTTTCTAAATTGCACATATATGCTTTGGTATACTGTATTGGTGTTTTTCTTTCTGGCTTAATTCACTCTAAGGCTCCAGTTTCATCCACCTCATTAGAACTGATTCAAATGTATTCTTTATAATGGCTGAGTAGTATTCCATTGTGTACATGTACTACTGTTTTCTTATCCATTAGTCTGCTGATGGAAATCTAGGTTGCTTCCATGTCCTGGCTATTTTAAACA
Organism: Cervus canadensis; assembly: GCF_019320065.1. Lineage (NCBI taxonomy): Eukaryota > Metazoa > Chordata > Mammalia > Artiodactyla > Cervidae > Cervus > Cervus canadensis. The sequence goes on from NC_057419.1 coordinate 93,639,248, forward strand.
GTCCTGTCATGAACATTTGCATACAAGTGTCTCTTTTGGTTCTGGTTTCCTCGGTGTGTATGCCCAGCAGTGGGATTGCTGGGTCATATGGCAGTTCTATTTCCAGTTTTTAAAGGAATCTCCACACTGTTCTCCAGAGTGGCTGTACTAGTTTGCATTCCCCCCAACAGTGTGAGAGTGTTCCCTTTTCTCCACAGCCTCTCCAGCATTTATTGTTTGTAGACTTTTGGATAGCAGTCATTCTGATTGATGTAAGATGGTACCTCATTGTGGTTTTGATTTGCATTTCTCTGATAAAGTGTGATGTTGAGCATCTTTTCACGTGTTTGTTAGCCATCTGCATGTCTTCTTTGGAGAAATGTCTGTTTAGTTCTTTATCCCATTTTTTGATTGGGTCATTTATGTATCATATCTGGAATTGAGCTGCAAGAGTTGCTTGCATATTTTTGAGATTAATACTTTGTCAGTTGCTTCGTTTGCTATTATTTCCTCCCATTCTGAAGGCTGTCTTTTCACCTTGCTTATAGTTTCCTTCGTTGTGCAAAAGCTTTTCAGTTTAATTAGGTCCTATTTGTTTATTTTTGCTTTTATATCCATTACTATTGGAGGTGGGTCATAGAGGGTCCTGCTGTGATTTATGTTGGAGTGTGTTTTGCCTATGTTTTCCTCTAGCAGTTTTATAGTTTCTGGTCTTACGTTTAAATCTTTCATACATTTTGAGTTTATTTTTGTATGGGGTTAGGAAGTGTTCTAGTTTCATTCTTTTACAAGTGGTTGATCAGTTTTAGCAGCACCACTTGTTAAAGAGGTTGTCTTTTCTCCATTGTATATCCTTGCCTCCTTTGTCAAAGATAAGGTGTCCATAGGTGCATGGATTTATCTCTGGGTTTTCCATTATGTTCCATTGTTCTGTATTTGTGTCTTTGTGCCAGTACCATACTGTCTTGATGACTACAGCTTTGTAATGTAACCTGAAGCCAGGCAGGTTGATTCCTCCAATTCCATTTCTTTCTCAAGATTGCTTTGACTATTCGAGGTTTTTTGTGTTTCCATACAAATTATGAAATTATTTGTTCCAGTTCTGTGACAAATACAATTGGTAGCTTAATAGGGATTGCATTGAATCTATAGATATCTTTGGGTAGTAAACTCATTTTCACTATATTGGTTCTTCAAATCCATGAACATGGTATATTTTGCCATCTATTTGTGTCCTCTATGATTTCTTTCATCAGTGGTTAATAGTTTCTATATATATATGTCTTTTGTTTCCCTAGGTAGATGTATTCCTAAGTATTTTGTTCTTTTCCTTGTAATGGTGGATGGAATTGTTTCCTTAAATTCTCTTTCTGTTTTCTCATTGTTAGTGTATAGGAATGCAAGGGATTTCTGTGTGTTAATTATATACCCTGCAACTTTACTATATTCATTGATTAGATCTAGTAATTTTCTGGTGGAGTCTTTAGGGTTTTCTATGTAGAGGATCATGCCATCTGAACACAGAGTTTTACTTCTTCTTTTCCAATCTGGAATCCTTTTATTTGTTTTTCTGCTCTGATTGCTGTAGCCAAAACTTACAAAACTATGTTGTATAGTAGTGGCCAGAGTGGGCGCCCATGTCTTGTTCCTTTAGGAACATTTCCTTTAGGGGAAATGCTTTCAATTTTTCACCATTGAGGATAATGTTTGCTGTGGGTTTGTCATATATAGCTTTTATTATGTTGAGGTATGTTCCTCCTATTCCTGCTTTCTGGAGGTTTTTTTTCATAAATGGATGTTGAATTTTGTCAAAGGAATTCTCTGCATCTATTGAGATAATCATATGGTTTTTATTTTTCAATTTGTTAATGTGGTGTATTGCATTGATTAATTTGTGAGTATTAAAGAATAATTTCATCCCTGGTATAAAGCCCAGTTAGTCATGATGTATTATTTTTCAACATGTTGCTGGATTCTGTTTGATAGGATTTTGTTAAACATTTTTGCATGTATGTTCCTCAGTCATATTGGTCTGTAGTTTTCTTTTTTTATGGCATCTTTGTCTGGTATTGGTATTAGGGTGCTGGTGGCCTAATAGAATGAGTTTGGAAGTTTACATTCCTCTGCAATTTTCTGGAAGAGTTTGAGTAGGATAGGTGTTAGCTGTTCTCTAAATTTTTTCAGCTGTGAAGCCATCTGGTCCTGGGCTTTTGTTTACTGAAAGACTTCTGACTACATTTTAGATATCCGTGCTTGTGATGGGTCTGTTACATTTTCCATTTCTTCCTCATTCAGTTTTGGAAAGTTGTACTTTTCTAAGAATTTGTCCATTTCTTCAAGTTGTCCATTTTATTGGCATATAGTTGCTGACAGTAGTTTCTTATGGTCCTTCATTACTGTATAGTCTCTTGTGATTTCTCCATTTTCATTTTTAATTTTTTAAAATTTGATTCTTCTCCCTTTTTAACTTGATGAGTCTGGCCAGTGGTTTGTCAATTTTATTTATCTCCTCAAAGACCCAGCTTTTAGCTTTGTTGATTTTTGCTATAGTCTGTTTTGTTTCTTTTGCATTTATTTCTGCTCTGTTTTATTATTTCTTTCCTTCTACTTACCCTGGAGTTCTTCATTTCCTCCTTTTCTAGTTACTTTAGGTGTAGAGTTAGGTTATTTATCTGACTTTTTCCCCCTTTCTTGAGGTAAGCCTGTATTGCTATGAACCTTCCCCTAAGCACTGCTTTTACAGTGTCCCATAGGTATGCGGTTGTTGAGTTTTCATTTTCATTCGTTTCTATGCATACTTTGATTTCTTTTTTATTTCTTCTGTGATTTTTTGGTTAATCAGAAGCGTGTTGTTCAGCCTCCATATGTGGAATTTTTAATATTTTTTTCTCCTGCAATTGACATTTAATTGTACTGCATTGTGGTCTGGAGATGCTTGGAATGAGCTCAATTTTTTTGAATTTACCAAGGCTAGGTTTCTGGCCCAGGATGTGATCTATCCTGGAGACGGATCCATGTGCACTTGAGAAAAAAGGTGAAAATCATTGTTTTGTGGTGAAATGTCTTACAGATATCAATTAAGTCTAACTGGTCCATTGTATCATTTAAAGTTTGTGTTTCCTTGTTAATTTTCTGTTTAGCTGACATATCCATATGTGTGAGTGGGATGTCAAGATCTCCCACTATTATTGTGTTATTGTTAATTTCCCCTTTCATACTTGTTAGCATTTGCCTTACATATTGTGGTGCCCCTTTGTTAGGTGCATATATATTTATAATTTTTATGTCTTCTTCTTGGATTGATCCTTTGATCATTATGTAGTGTCCTTCTTTGTCTCTTTTCACAGCCTTTATTTTAAAGTCTATTTTATTTGATATGAGTATTGCTGCTCCTGCTTTCTTTTTGTCTCTATGTTCATGGAATATCTTTTTCCAACCCTTCACTTTCAGTCTGTATGTGTCCCTTGTTTTGAGGTGGATCTCTTGTAGACAAGATATATAAGGGTCCTGGTTTTGTATCCATTCAGCCAGTCTTTGTCTTTTGGTTGGGGCATTCAACCCATTTACATTGAAGGTAATTATTGATAAGTAAGATCCCATTGCCATTTACTTTGTTATTTTGAGTTTGAGTTTATATATCCTCTCTGTGTTTCCTGTCTAGAAAAGATCCTTTAGCATTTGTTGGAGAGCTGGTTTGATGGTGCTGAATTCTATCAGCTTTTGCTTTTCTGTAAAGCTTTTGATTTCTCCTTCATATTTGAGTGAGATCCTTGCTGGGTATAATAATCTGGGTTGTCGGTTTTTCTCTTTCATTACTTTCAGTGTGTCTTGCCATTCCATTTTGGCCTGAAGAGTTTCTATTGAAAGATCAGCTGCTATCCTTATGGGATCCACTTGTCCCTTATTTGTTGTTTCTCCCTTGCTGCTTTTACTTTTTCCATTTATTTTTATTAGTTGGAGGCTAATTACTTTACAGTACTGTAGTGGTTCTTGCCATTCATTGACATGAATCAGCCACGGATTTACATGTGTTCCCCATCCCAATCCCCTCTCCTGCCTCCCTCTCCATCCCATCCCTCTGGGTCTTCCCAGGGCACCAGACCTGAGCACCCGTCTCATGTATCCAACCTGGGCTGGTGATCTGTTTCACCCTTGATAGTATACTTGTTTCAATGCTGTTCTCTCTAAACATCCCACCCTCGCCTTCTCCCACAGAGTCTAAAAGTCTGTTCTATACATCTGTGTCTCTTTTTCTTCTTTGCTTATAGGGTTATCGTTATCATCTTCTAAAATTCCATATATATGTGTTAGTATACTGTATTGGTCTTTATCTTCCTGGCTTACTTCACTCTGTATAATGGGCTCCAGTTTCATCCATCTCATTAGAACTGATTCAAATGAATTCTTTTTAATGGCTGAGTAATATTCCATGGTGTATATGTACCACAGCTTCCTTATCCATTCATCTGCTGATGGGCATCTAGGTTGCTTCCATGTCCTGGCTATTATAAACAGTGCTGCGATGAACATTGGGGTGCACGTGTCTCTTTTAGATCTGGTTTCCTCAGTGTGTATGCCCAGAAGTGGGATTGCTTGGTCATATGGCAGTTCTATTTCCAGCTTTTTAAGGAATATCCACACTGTTCTCCATAGTGGCTGTACTAGTTTGCATTCCCACCAACAGTGTAAGAGGGTTCCCTTTGCTTCACACCCTCTCCAGCATTTATTGCTTTTAGACTTTTGGATAGCAGCCATCCTGACTGGTGTGTAATGGTACCTTATTGTGGTTTTGATTTGCATTTCTCTGATAATGAGTGATGTTGAGCATCTTTCAGTGTTTGT